>NW_017097691.1:0-43108 GCF_001412225.1 Nicrophorus vespilloides
GTACATAATTTGAATTCAAACCAAAAATAAATTTTACTTTACTTAATAAATTTTTTTGTAAGTTTTCATATAATTCTCTTCCAAATTAATAAAATAAAAATCTTATATTATGTAAGTAATCTCTTATAAATCAGTTGACTTGTTCGTTTATAATAAATTAAAACTATTGCACTTATTAAGCCCAGAATATGTTTTGAAACTAAATAATTTATCTGTGAATATTCCATCAAGTCAAGCAGTAAATCATAATAATCTCTTCTTAAAAACTGACTCTGCCATCTGGATAGCGGATAAAATGTTGGGTAACAGAATGTAGACACATGTTTCAAACATATACAAAAACAAAATCAGTTAAAAAGTATAGAAAACTTCCGACATAGTTTTTAACGAATTTACAGAAAATTAATAAACATTTGTAATCAAGTGTAAATATACTTATTTTATTAAAACATATAATACAAATACATACAATAACTATTCTCAAACAAAACATTTAACATTAAAAATAATAATTGTTAAAATTTAACATTTACATTAGACTTCAAAAACAACACTTTTTATTATAGAAAAGCAACGATTTTTTTTCAATTATTTTAATTACTAACAATATAATTTCTAATTATTGCCTTAAAATAATAAGATTAACTAAATTTACTATCTATTTCTACTTATTCGCTATAATTTAATTATTATTTTATTGCATATCATAATACAATTAATGAAAGAACCTTAATTGATTATAGGCAACTTCTTATACATAATTATTTCAACAATGAAAAAAAAAACAAAGTAATTTTGGATCAATTATATTCATAATAAATATGTTAAACTTATATTAATCAATAAAACTAATTTACTATAGTTTAATAATATTCATTTATGGAATTGTAATAGTAACAGTTCATTGCTTAGCTTCTATTAAACATTATAAATAAATAATAAAATACAAACTACAATTATATACATTTTTTTTTGTGTGTGTTGCTTGTAAATGGCTTTACATGATCAATTTTCCTTAAATTTTCATCAAATTCTTTTTCATCTAAAAAATACAATAATTTGTAACACAATTGAAGTATTTGAAACGTTGCTTCAATTACTAAACATGCACAGAGAATACGTATAAACATTACATAGTTATTTGCAAACACTCTCGACTATTATATAAAAAAATAATTGCTCAGAAATAGCAAATGTAAATATATATATATAAAGATGCAACATCTTACGAGTAAATTCACGCACAATGTGTTCTATTAGACTAGAATGAAAAATCACATCATCACGCAATGTATTATTATTATTATTAATATAACGACTTTATTAATAAAGTTTTATTTGTTGAATTTATCGACGATTTTGCTGAGGCTCGTGTAGGTGCCGACGATCAGACCGAAGATGCCGAAGGTGACGATCAGAAGGTTCTTGATGACGCCGAAATAGAAGCGACCACCTTCGTAATCGTGCCAATAAGTGCACATGTCCACGAGAGCTGGGATCGCTATGCCCAATGCGGACAGACAGAGAGCTCCGAACAACGAGATGAAGAGGTCCAGTTCAGGTACAGCAGCTGCGATTCCAACTGTAATTGATAATCACAATTTGTAAGTGTTAAGTTGAATGTGTTTTTTTTGTTGCTGTTGCTCTTACAAGTGATGAGTACAATCAAAGTTCTGATGCAGTATTCGTAGAACAGTTTGCGTTTGCCCTTGGACACCCTTGGAGCCAAGTACTCGTTCCACGTGATGTCGACGGCCACGTAGCATTGCAGAGCGTAAGTGATGAAAATAGCGAGAGCCAACATCAGCATAACAACTTGAGCCAATCTATATATTAAACAAAAAAAAAATGATTAGAAACTATTGATTTATACTTGTTTTTAATAGATCAACTCACATATTTTCAACTGGAAGGCTGGTCGTGATTGTACCTTCAACGGCTTCACCGTACGTCAGGTAACCTAGGAGACCCATTCCGACGTACAAGAAGATGATTGTAAACATTCCACTGTTCAGTACACCGCAGCCTCCACCGAACGATTTCGGCGTTTTCATTTCGTTCTCCAAAGGCATGATCTGAAAAGCATTTCACGAAAAAGAAAGGTAACAGTCGATCACGGTTTGTTTATTAATATAAAACTCACGACGCCGATTGCTTCCAAGGCAAAGAGAACCGTTCCAAAGAAGAGCGGAAGATTTTCCACTTCTCCGAGCGGTTCTCGGTCCTTGAAGGTCGGACCCTCATCGATCAGGAAGTACAGAACTATACCGAAACTGACCAGGGTGATCAGATTGGCCAGAGTGGAGAACGGTGCAAGCAATTTCAGATTTCGCACCCAGTTCAGCAAGATCAGAGGGAGAAGGAACATCAGCATCAAATACACAAGGCTTATTTTCTCCGAGTAGACTTTCTGAACGGCCTGGATGTTCTCGGCGATGAAGACTATGTAAACGCAGCACGTGCCTATTTGGTAGATCAGCAGGAATGCATTGACCATGTGGCTGCAAGAGATCGTCATCATTGATTTTAATCCATCTTGAAGATGATGATGTTGAATACATACCCAGAGTACGGAGCGAACTTTCTCAATGGTAATGGTCCATTGGCGAAGGCCTCCTCTACCGTTGTTGGGTACGTCATGCTGGGCACCTTCTTCCTCTTGCACAGCACATATTCAGCTCTCACCAATAAATGTATGCAGTACGTGCAGATTAACCCTATGATTATCGTCCCGACGAGACCGAAAATGTAACCGGAATGGTGGAATGCTTTCGGCATCGCTAGAATGCCGGTACCGAGACTGCCCTTCAGCAGATGCAGAAGAGTTTCCGTATTCCTAAAACATACATCCTTAAACTTAACATTTTATCTAAAATATCCATTCAGATATTGTTGAATTTCCAATCAAGAAGACAATTATATAATTTATATAATACCTATTATTTATATTATCTACAATAAACTATTGTTCTATTTAATATAGTTTGTGTTCAGTTTGAATTTAAAGAAATTATAAATAAAATTAACTGAAAGAAAGAAGTAATAAAAGTAGAATACAATTACATTATAATTCAATATTCAAGTATAGTTTATGTGAACTATAAAGCAATTATGTTAACAAATATATAATTTATGTTAAGTTTAATATAAATAAATTACTAATATTATCCAATTACCTCAGTTAATTAACTTCAGAAATAATTAGTTTTGGTAAAAACTATGGATAATTTAAAAATGTTTGTCTGGTTTCCTATACTTCTATCAAATTTATTATATTAAACAAAGTACAAACATTTCATGTAAATTTATCTAATTAATAATAATCGTTACTACTTTTGAAGAATATGTAACAAAATATTATAGGATTTTTTTTAAATTTACAATTTAAATTCTACCTAATTTTATATACTGAGACTTCAAGGATAGTTTATTCTTTGGTAGAATTGTATAGGATATTGCTTTAGAAATGAAGATATATAGACTATAATAGACTAAATTAGACTATACTAGATCAGTTGGATCTAAATTTAATGTATACTTGGACTATACAGTTAGATGTATTTTGTAATGAAGAATTTTAAGAAGATACAATTTACGTCAACGCAAACTTAAATAATTTTACAAAAAAAAATACTATAGAAGAGTAAAGTTTAAAAAATTTACAAAAAAATGTTGAATAAACTTGGAAGTAAGTAAATAAATATGCTTAGTATTGGTTCTAATCATGTATTATAGATCAGAGTCTCTAAACCTTTTTGTTACTCAATAGATAATCAAATAAAAGGTGATATAAACAAGGTGATATTCTATAAAAATTGACTAAAAGTAAAGTTTAATAAATTAAAAAAAAAATGTTGAATAAAATTGGAAGTATGTTTAGACAATCATATATTCTATAGGCCAGCGTTTCTCAACCTTATAAAATAAACATTTTGACGCATTAACACAAGGTGAATTTATATTTAAATTGACAGTAGAAAAGTCAAGTTTAATATATTTAAAATACAGTTGAATAACTTTGGAAATAAGTAAATTAATGTGATAATAATTAACCATTAGATAATCAAGTACTAGATAGATCAGCGTTTCTCAACCTTTTTGCTGCTTTAAGTAATATATTTGTAATTGTACTGCGACCCAACAGATTATAAAATAAAGGTGAAATTCTTTAAAAAATACCTATAGAAAAGTAAATTTTAATAAATTTTAAAAAATAGTTGAATAACTTTCAAAATTAAGTAAATGAATGTGGTTAGAATTAGCTAATTAGATAATTATGTACAGATACAGATTCTCAACCTTTTTGCCCAAGAAATTATAAAATAAAAATGTTAACGCTTTGACACAAGGTGACAGCTGTCATTTCGCAACCTATCAAACAAAATAATGCGATTCAACGACTATTAGGTTGAGAACCGCTGCTATAGAATATATAAATGATAATTTTGATGTTCTAATCTTAAAAATGTACAGATTGAAGAAGAATAATTATTATGATTAAAATAATTAAAAATTACTGTTGATATTAAAAAGGTTATGTTTTGTTAATTAAGTTTTTGTTTTAAATTTCAACAATCTTGAGTAAATATATAAAAATTCAGAGAATTATTGTATAACTGTAGATATTAAAGTGGTTATGTTTTTGTTTTAATTCGAACAATCTTGATAATTTTGAAATTTTAATCAAATGTAAAGATTTTATTTAAATCTAAATGATTTTAGAAGTTTCGATTTAATAAAAAAAGTTCCATTTTCACAGCAAATAATTATTTAAAATTAAAGCATAATGAAAAGGTTTGAAAATAATATCAATTAAGAACATGAAATTGAAAATTTTAACAATCTTGATAATTATACTTTTGAAGTATTAATTAAATATAAAGATTTAAATAATGATTTTAGAACTTTCGGGTTAACAAATATTTTCACACCAAAAAAATAATATAAAATTGAAGCAAATGAAAAAAAATTCGAGAAAAATCGATGAAACAATGTTAAAAAATCGACCCTCTCACTATTTATAAACATTAACTACTCCAACTACGTTTTTGAACCTACTTTATAGATGGATTATTTCTGGCGAAAGAGCAAAGAACTACGATAATAACAATAATACGAAAATAAATAAATATCGGCGAGAAGAACATGCGATCATTGGCGGTGAATTATTGCATAACACCGCGTTTTCGACCTCACTCGCATGCTTGGCATAGCGTTACACTTTTTATTTAAAAAGAAAAATGTTATGGCCAAGGTCAGATTTGCTCTCTTCTCTATTAAACAGTGGAGTTTCACAGAAAAAAAAGTAATCAAATGGTGCATTGTTTCATGTTGTAATTAATGAAAGTGAGTCAAGAAATTGTGCGCGAACAACAAACATTTCGCGCTTCTTTTCGGTGTACTCACGTTGTTGGGCGTTCCACGGTCCTATGTTCGTACGGATCGTACTCATCGAATCTGGATTTGGTATCCTTGACGTCTAGAGTGTAAAGATCCTTTTTGGTTTTACCACCGGTATCATTGGTACTACAAGAGATGATGATTATTTTAGTATTGTTTGGTTCGTAATTCCAAAGAAAATGTTGTTACCATTTCGTGAAGGCATCGTCCGGTTCGAAAGCCAAGTTGGTCTGTTGCGAGCTCATGTCGTCGTCCGAATCCTCATGAAACAGCCTCCTGATGATATCCTGGAAGAGGGAATTGCATTTCAGAAACATCCGCGTCTACTATCTACTATGTTCGATATTGACCGTCGGTTGCCACAAGTCAGTGTCAACACGTACACTACTAGGTCAGCAGCACCGTTTGCGAAGGCGATGACAAAGACAAGAAGTTGGTGGATACACCGCATTCTGTCTCCCATCTAATGTATTTATTATAATATATATATTAATAGAAATGGAACCGAGTTGTGCAAAAGATTTTGACAACGAAATGGCCCTCGCCATTCGACGACGACGACGACGTCGCTATTTTTATTTTCGTTCGAAGCGAATTTTCTAACTAACCGAAAGGAAAAACTGTACTTAACTAACTGTTATCGTGTATAGAAACGAACAACATTCGTAATTGGCATGAATCGCATTCAATTCTCGTCGCTTTATTATTTTTTTTTTGTTTTTCTTTTCTCAAACACTGCCAGTTACTAATTGCAACTTCATTATTATCTTGGAACAGAAACTCTTTACTATTTATAATTCTTATTGCAGAAACCAAAAAAAGAAACTTAATGTAATTTGTAATTAAGCGATTTATTCCTAAAAAACTTGAGCAGTGATATTTTATGTTACATAATGTATACAAATATTATGGAAGATTATTGGGAACTGATAGTAACCAAACATTTCAAGATAGCCAGATTATTTAAATAGATAAGTTCAGTTTATAAACACAATTTCAAGCTCACATAGTGCGGCTTTGCTTTGATCAGTCCGGATTCATAAAATCCTTAACAAATCTCTTTTTGTGCGGTTTATTTTTCTCGATTAATCCGGTAGTTTATAAATACTATTTAATCCTCACATAGTACGGCTTTAAAAAACTCGTTTTGTCCGGTTTATTTTTGATTGTATTTAGTTCCTCGATTAGTCCGGGGTACATTTGCAGAACCGCACTAATCAAATACATTATTTAGAACATACATTTTAGTACTATATTTACAGATTAGAAATCAAGAATTTTCATATTTTTGTTTTCAAAGCTTCTGCATTTATTTCTTCTCATTTTTTTTCATTTCTCAAACACTGCATGTTACTAATTGTAACTTTATTATCTTGGAATAGATATTCTTTACTATTTATAATGCGGCTTCAATCAGTCCGGATTCAATTAATACAGCAAAATAAATTTAAAAAAAATAGTACACAAAATGAATGTCTTAATCAAATCTCTTTTTGTTCGGTTTATCTTTCAATGCATTTAATTTCTCGATTAGTCCAGGGTACATTTGCGAAACCGCACTATGCAAATATATTATTTAAAAACATTAAATTTACATACATTTTAGTACAATATTTACAGATTAGAAATAAAAAAAAATTATATTTTTATTTTCGAATTTTCTGCATTCATTTCTTCTCATTATTTTGTTCATTTCTCAAACACTGCAGGTTACTAATTATAACTTTATTATCTTGAAATAGAAATTCTTTACTATTTATAGTGCGGCTTCGATCAGTCCGGATTCAATTAATTCAGCAAAAAAAAATTAAAAATAGTACACAAAATTAATGTCTTTATCAAATCTCTTTTTGTTCGGTTAATGCATTTTATTCCTCGATTAGTCCGGAAATAGTTGCGGAACCGCACTATGCGAATACATTATTTATAAACATTCAATTTAGATACATTTTAGTACGCTAACACCTTCATTGTAAATAATTATAATATTAATTATTACATATTGTAATACTTAAGAATTGGAAGTAATTTAATTGGGGAAAATTAGTGTGTATTTCCCTAATAATAATTAGCATTGACGTGTGTTGATAATAGTTAATTATAATTATCATTAACGTTTCCAATAACACGTGCTTAATAATTTTACAGTATATATAAATATACTAATTATTTCATAATGATCACAGTTCTCTATAAATATATGCTAAAATATTTACACTCAAATATCATTTGAATTTCTTAGATGGTTTCTCACGAAAATGGCTAAAGATAAAAACATTATATTAATTAATTGTTCTTAATATTCTTTAGCAAATAGTTACATTGTTAATTAGGAAATGATGATGATTCAAGTAATATCCTCAATATTCGTTGCTTAACTTTATTAAGATATTCTAATCGAAAAAATTTAATTACAATTTACCATTATTTCCTTCACTGTTTGAAACCGGACTAATCGAAAACTGCTGTATAGAACGTTGTTATACAGCAGAGGTGGCCAGATTTTTTGCAGCACTAAACTTTTTAGTATAATAATTTTAAAAAAATCTCAATCATAATGTAAAATTTATATAATATTTGTGACACAAGACTCTTGAAGAGCCGCATGCGGCTCGCGAGCCACAGTTTGGCCACCTCTGCCATAGAGCGAGAAAAAAACGTTTATTTATGTATACAACAAATAATTTTGTATGGAAAATTTATGAAATTTTTCCGGTCTGATCGAAGTAAAGCAAAACATTTTTCAAATCTAAATTAATTTAGAGAAAATTCAATCCATTTTTCTTCTGTATTTACTAGTATAATTATAATAACGTAAAACTGTTAATTTTTACTTATTATTAAATATTTCACATTTCTTGATAAATTAATATGTTTTTCTTCTAAATTTCTTGTAAATATTATCTTTTTCTTTATAACTTTTTTATTAATTGATGAAAATCTACTAATTGTTTCTGATCTGATTTAGACTATTATTTTGTTGGTAATTTTGATTTAACTTCGATTCATTATATACAAATCTTTATTTCCATCAACTTTATTTTTCCAAGTATCATTCATAATAGGACAAATTTTTAAGTTATACAGATTATTTTATTGAAAATTAAATTATTGTTAGTTACTTTTTTTTTTCTTTCACAATGCAGTAAATTTAAAAATGTTTATTGAAATGTAACATAATTTTCTTTCAAATCTGTTTTTAGGTTTTACAATGTATATAATATAAAATTGAATGAATCACAAATAATGTATTCTTCTACTTCTTTATATACCAGGGATGGCTAAACAGTGGAACGCGAGCCGCATGCGGCTCTTCAAGAGTCTTGTTGAGCCACAATAAAACACAAATATTATATATCTTTTATATTATGACTGAGATTTTAAAAAAATTATATACCAAAAAGTTTAGGTGCAGACTTTGCTGCAAAAAGTCTGGCCTCCCCTGTTATATACAATGCATTGACAATTGAAGTATTGAAAATGTATTATGTTTTTGACAGAAGCTTGAAAAAATTACATTCAAAAATTTCAATAACAGATGACATAATTAAGAATCACTTAAATCAATGATATTTTACGAAAAACAGAAACTATTTATTAAAGTTTATAATACTTTCTTTTAAAAATCTCATATATTCGATTCTTACAATGAGAATTTCCATTTTTTTCTATTATTTATTTAACAATTTTATTGTGTTATCAATCATCGTATTTTCTATATAGTGTTTCTACCCTCAATACTTTATTGTTAATAGTGTATTATTTTTTTATTGTTTATTTCAGTATAAACTGAAAACAATACTTCCGAATTTAATATTACACATATAAGTAAAAACAATTATCTATATTCCTTTAAATAATATTGAATGAATACTTTTGCCAAATCTATATCTTTTAGTAATATTAAAAAAAAATCTATAAAAGTTTACATTATTTTCCTTTTAACATTTATTTTCTGACTTATTAATTAATATATAATATAAATTTGACGGGAACAAGGATCTTTGAAGTTTTTTTTTTTTTGTAATTTTCTGTTTCAATAAATATTATTATTATAAATTTGAATAAATTGAATTTTTCTAATTTAAAAATGTTCTCGTATATTTCTTTAAGTGTACTATATGTAATGTCACGATTATCATCGGTTTAACAAATATATATATTGAAAATACAGTACATCCTCCTCCAATTTGATCAAGTGACATATTTTTCTATTTCGGCCTGAAGTGGGCCACGTGTGGTCGTTTCTATGTGACCGACAATTTATGTTAATACCAAAATGACCGAATTAAGTGAGCTGTTTGTCGCTTCGTCGGTCACAAAACCAAATTGGCCAACATCGACGATCCACCACTTTAAGAAAGTCCTCTTAACTCCTACTTAACAGCAGCAGCAGTAGATACCAAGATATTTCATCATGTATGCACTTACAGGATCATCGTCGTACCGTAGTTTCTCATGGGTCATCTTCGTCGACCCCGAATCTCGATTCCAGAAGATCATACTGTACTTGATTGTATCCATTTCTTTTTACACGTTTTAATTTTTCTTATATTGAAACACTAGATGGACCCAAGATGGACCAACGTATTGTTTTGATTGAATGGAACGGATCGTTTCATTCTCATCCTTTTTATATAGCGAAAAGGGTTTTTGAACGGTTGCCCATTTATTTGGGATATGTTAAGGCAGCGCCGCGGCGCTTCCTCGTGTCAATCTAACGGACGTCGGCGTCGTTTATTTTGTGATAGAACAAAAAAAGACAAGGATCCGTCTCGACGCTCGAAAATAGACAAATAAAAGTATTGCAACGTCTTGTTTATATTTACAAATGCACGCGCCATTTTTTTTAACATGTTACTTAAAGAAGGTTTCGCACACTTTGGACTCATCTACGACGTCCTACATTCACATTTTTTGAACAGCAAATCATTCAAAGAAGTATCCACAAACAAATGCATTTCTTATAGAGAATGTCGAGAATGTAGAGATTCTTAACAAGTCCATGACATTTAATTGATTTTTACGTGTTGAATTGGTGACGTGGTGATAAACTACATTTTTTTTTAAACCAATTCTGACACTTGTATTCTGTTAAATAATCAACATTATGAAGCCTTTACAGCAATAAAAAAAAAAGTAAAATATGTTCGATTTTCACTCCTCTTAAAATTGACTCTAAACTAACAGCTGCTAACATAATTGCACAATTGAAACTTAAAATGACATATTTCAAATGTCAAATGGAAAAAAGTCATAAAATTGACAGATGTCTTAAAAAACTATCATTGTAAATACCGAAATTTCTTTCTTACCAACACAATATTTCTATATTTTAAATATTTTTGAACCATAACTAAACACTATTGAGAAAAATTATTTAAAAATAATTTCTAATTGACACTATTTTTATACATTTTTTCGTACAAACATTGAAAATTTCTAAATTTTAATTCAGTAACAGAAAAACAAATATTGAAAATTAATTATATACATCAATAATGGTTTTTTTTCTGTATACAGTCAAGTATCTTTTTATGTGGTTCATTTGTTATATATATTTAGATCCTCGATTATTCCGATTACCCGAACCATTCGACGTATTGCTGTATATCCCAATTCTTCAGTTTTAGTCAAAATTGTTCTTGAATAATCAACTGTTACTTTTATTTGGATCAATCTATACATTCAATAGGTTACTTGGAAAACTATTAAACTATTGTTATCAATTTCGTTGTAGAGAACTTGAATCTATTAATGTTCCAATTGACATTGACTTGAGGACAAAAAGTCCGCTAGATTTTGAAAGCACTTGGCCAATCGTGTGCATTTTCTCCCCCCATCAATCTTCCATCAGAAATAGAACAAAATGAATAATCCTATTAACCAATGTAACTTGATTAGATTTAGAAAAGTATCCTAACTACATTGGTTAAAAATTCATTGTCAATTGAACTATCGCTGATATATCACTTCTTTTTTTATTATATTTTATAACTAAGACAAAGTTCAATGTAAGTCTCAATAAAGAATGATATAATTAAGAAAAATAAAATACTAAAGTTCATTCTTTAATAAATCCCAATTGTTTCCTTTTTCCAATGAAAATTTGCTATTTTGAATTAAGTATTTAACAATTTTACTAATTTTATTACAATTTTATGTTTCTACTCAAAATATATCTGTAATTGTAATTTTTTACATTTTCAATCTATTTTCACAACTTACTTTCCAGTTTTTCAAGAACAAAAAAAAATACATAATTTTTAGAAAATTATTCAATTCCAATTGAATTTCTATTTTTTTTTATCTTAATTGATCTAAAAATATGTTTTCAAATTCAACTAAATCAACTAAATTTTCAAATCATGTTTAAGTCTGTAATTTGTTGAAATTCGTTAATAAAAACAGTAGTATTATTTATTCATACGTTTATAGTCTATTTTAGTATATGTTTTTGTTGCTCACTTCTTAAAAATTAACATATTTTGTATAAATAATTGTTGATACAATTTTACTAATTTTATTACAATTTTATGTTTATTCTCAAAATAGATCTATAATTGTATTTTTTCACATTTTCAATCTATTTTCGCAAATTACTTTCCAGTATTTCAAGATTAAAAGAAAAAATCCATAATTTTTAGAAAATTATGCAATTGCAATTGAATTTCTATTTTTTTTTAATTTAATTGATCTAAAATTATGTTTGTTTTAGTTGGTTTTCCATCATACGCAACTAAATTTTCAAATCATGTTTAAGTCTGTAATTTGTTGAAATTCGTTATGAAAAACACTTGTATTAGTTATTTATATGTTTATTCCCTATTTTAGCATATTTTTTTGGTGCTTAGTTCTTAAAAATTAACATATTTTGCATAAATAATTGTTGATACAATTTTACTAATACAATTTTATGTTTATTATCACAATATATCTATAATTGTATTTTTTCATATTTTCAATCTATTTTTGCAAATTACTTTCCAGTATTTCAAGATTAAAAGAAAAAATCCATAATTTTTAGAAAATTATTCAATTCCAATTAATTTCTATTTTTTTTTATCTTAATTGATCTAAAATTATTTTGTTTTAGTTGGTTTTTCATCATACGCAACTAAATTTTCAAATCATGTTTAAGTCTGTAATTTGTTGAAATTCGTTAATAAAAACAATAGTATTATTTATTCATACGTTTATAGTCTATTTTAGTATATGTTTTTGTTGCTCACTTCTTAAAAATCAACATATTTTGTATAAATAATTGTTGATACAATTTTACTAATTTTATTACAATTTTATGTTTATTCTCAAAATAGATCTATAATTGTATTTTTTCACATTTTCAATCTATTTTTGCAAATTACTTTCCAGTATTTCAAGATTAAAAGAAAAAATCCATAATTTTTAGAAAATTATTCAATTGCAATTGAATTTCTATTTTTTTTTATCTTAATTGATCTAAAATTATGTTTGTTTTAGTTGGTTTTCCATCATACGCAACTAAATTTTCAAATCATGTTTTAAATCTGTAATTTGTTGAAATTCGTTAAGAAAAACAGTTGTATTAGTTATTTATTCCCTATTTTAGCATATTTTTTTGGTGCTTATTCTTAAAAATTAACATATTTTGCATAAATAATTAATAATAATTATTTCTGTAAATTCTTCGGATATTTTTATATAATTTGATCTGGATAAATCCGGATCTACACTACAGACAAACACAAACATACATTTTGAATATGAACAACCAAAGTGAAGTGAATATGTTTATTGACGATTGTAGTATAATTTTTGTTCATAACTTTTTAACAATTTTTACATAGATCTATTTAGTAAATTCTTCAGTTATTTGTTTATAATTTAACTGTAAAACTTTGATATTTAATTAATAAATAAGGATCTACACTACAGACAAGCACAAGCAAACTTTCTGATTATAAACAACCAAAGTCAAGTGCAAATGCAGAGGTCATTCACAAAGGACATTCGTCGGCTCATCATCAAATGCGATTCCTTTGCACGAAAACTCTTTCAAATATGTCAAGAACGCCGCACAAAGAGAATATCAATTACCACTCAACGATTATACAACAACAAAGAAAATAAAAACATTAATAACCTGTTCAAAACATATCACAACTTACAAACAGGTTTTCATCTAATTGAACCAAAAAAATAAAACAAATCTTGCTTTGAATCACTTATCAGTAGATTTCTACAGTTATTTTTATAACAACAAACGTATAAAACATAGAAATAAGACACTAACTACGTGAGAACAATTACAAATAAATTGTATATAAAAAAAATCTTCAGTTCAAACCAAATTTATTTTGGAACTCAAAAAGTTAGTTGATGAATGATTTGAATGATTTTTCTATATAAATAAATGTTTCTACAATAGTTTTTCATGACATAATTGCAAAAAAATCTTTAATTTGTTTAAACATTAATTATTTTATTAATGGACTAAAAATGTATTAAAAAAAAACTACAATTATTTTCTAAATATAAATGTTATTATAAAAATGTGTTCTCTCGTTTTTTACACTAATTGCACAGATTTGCAAGTAATTAAATCGAGATTAGATAATTTAAAAAAAATGCTATTTTTAAACCACGAATTTGTCGTGCAACCGAAACACACGAAGACAATTATAATTAATTAATGAGTGTGTGTTTTGTGAGTTTCTCACCTTTCTTTTAGCGTTGAAAATTGGTCCGGGCATATTGCCGTGAAGCACACACAGTGAAAACTAAACGAAGTTCTAGAAATTTTCTTTTGTAAAAAAAAAAACCACGGACCATAAATTACAGGTGTAATCCTGTGCAAACTGTTGGCACATAGTGTGTATCAACAGAAACCCGCTACCGTTATTATTATTAACGATAATAAAGACAATAGACGTTGCAAACTGTTAATTGAATCAACAGATTGGTTAGTCGCACGCAAAGAGGATGAAAATAATGATAATAATCATTATAACGGTTAATATTTGTATAGTAAATATTTCTGTCTCGATGATATAAATAAACATTCCGCATTGATTGCAACAAATATTGAATGGGTGGCGTGTCAGGGTTTGTTTTAATGCAATAAACGAAGGTTCTTGGTTTGAAACTAATCATTTTTAGTGTGAAAGTAATGAAACTAATGAATATAGCTAAATCTTGCATAGTGCGGAATGTTGACAAAATCCGCACTATGCAAAGTATTTATAATATAGTTTAAAAGTTATAAAAATAGTCTTTTTTATATAAAATTATATTTTTTTGTAAATTCCTCATATAGTGCGGTTTCTATTAGTACAAAATCAATATAGAATACTAAATATTTATCTCTCGATGATACAAATAAACTTTCTGCATTGAATCTAACTAATATTGAATGGGTATGTTTTAATACAATATACCAAAGTACTTGGTTGGAACCTAATCACATTTAATATAAAAAAATATAACAAAGGTCATGGAAGTAATAAATCTAATAAATATAGCAATACCTCACATAGTGCAGCTTCGATCAGTACAAATTCACTATAGTAGAGTACGGATTTTTGACAGAACCCGCACTATGCAAAGTATTGTTGTACTTAATATCTACCTTGACAATAGTTTAAAAGTTATAAAAATAGTTTGTTTTTTGAAAATGATATTTTTTTGTAGATTCCTCGCATAGTGCGGTTTCGATTAGTACAAATTCACTATAGAATGGTTTCAAACGTTGCGAAATATTTGGGTATGGTTGTATTTAATGTCGGCCTTGAAAAGTTATAAAAATAGATTTTTTTTTGTTAATGCTCGTTTTGAAAATTCCTCTCATAGTGTTGTTTCGATTGGTGATGTTTAAAAAACCTATTTTTGTTGTACTTAATATCTATTATACTTTGACTACAGTTTAAAAGCTATAAAAATAGTATTGTTTTTAGAAAAAGTTTCTTATTATAAATTACTCAGACAGTGCGGTTTTGATTAGTACGAATTCAATATAGTACGGTTTCAAACAACGCAAAATTTTGGTAGAAGCAATTACCCATATGCCGTGAATTGTTTGAATTAATATCTACATTGGCTATAGTTTGAAAGCTATAAAAATAGTTTTTTCTTAGAAAATGTTATTTTTTTGTATATTCCTCGCATTGTGCTGTTTCGATTAGTACACATTCACTATAGTACGGTTTTTAACACTGCCAAATGTTAGCAAAACCTCTATGCGAAGTATTGTGGTACTTAATATCTATTATACTTTGACCACAGTTTAAAAACTATAAGAATGGTATGTTTTTTTAGAAAAAGTTTCTTATTATGAATTCCTCGTACAGTGCGGTTTTGATTAGTACGAATTCACTATAGTACGGTTTCCAACAGTGCGGAATGTTCGCAGAACCGATTACACGCACTATGCGAGGTATTGTTGTACTTCATATCTATTATACTTTGACTACAGTTTAAAAGCTATAAAAATGGTATTTCTTTTAAAAAAAGTTTATTATTATTAATTCCTCGCACAGTACGATTTTGATTAGTACGAATTCAATATAGTACGATTTCTAACAACGGGGAATACTATGTCATGTATTATTTGAATTAATATCTACATTCACTATAGTTTGAATGCTATAAAAATAGTTTTCTTTTAATAAAATGTTATTTTTTTGTAAATTCCTCACATTGTGCTGTTTCGGTTAATACAAATTCAGTATAGTACAGTTTCAAACAGTTTTATCAATAAAAATCTAAAAATTATAATAAATTAATAAAAAGTTGAAATTTCGTTTCTTTCCTAAAATATTAGACTTTATTGATTTTTGTTGTAATTATAGTAAAATCATCTTAAATTTGGAGATCGAAATGAACAAAAATATATAAAAATTGAGATTGTTCCTCTTTCAATAAGATTTATTAAATTTATTTTTTATTTTTTGTGATAATAATAAATTATAAAATAAGTTTCAATTTTTAAGTAGAATTAGACCAAAATAAACAAAAATTGAGATTTTATTTATTTTCTACAAGAAATACTTGATTTTATTGATTTTTTATACAATTGTAAATTATACAATCAACTTCAATTTGGAGACAGAAAAAGCCAAAAAAAACATACAAAAAATGAGATTTTATTTATTTAATAAAACAAATACTCAATTTTATTGAATTTTTTTTTGAAATACTAGGAAATTCAGGATTAATTTGGATACTAACATTGAGATTAATTCTCTTTCAATAAAATTTACTAAATATCTTGTATTTTCCTGCGATAATGATAAATTATATAATCAGCTTCAATATGGAGGTACAATTAGGCCAACGATGTTTTTTTTTATCAAACAAAAAATACGGAAAGTAACGTTGTTCAAACAGTGTAATTATGGGACGTTTTTTTTTTTGAAAACATAATTATAAAAAAAAGAATATATACGAGAGGTAACAAAAAAAAATTTAACAAATTATCTCGACTAATTAAATATAAATTAGAAGCTGTCGTATTTCCGTTCCACACTTTAGTCAAATCCGAGACGTCGAGTGCATCATCACATCAGTCAAACCCAAAATCTGACGTTGCATCACGTGAATGTGAGTATTGTTATTTTCTGTCACTCATTCTTATAACATTAGTAAACTTGTGTTAATCGATCCAAAAATTAGATTTTTTTACGTTTTTTGTTCACTGTTTTCTAATATTAGCAATAAGTCAATGATTTGCATTGATTTTCTAATATTTTATATTTTCCAAGTTAAATTTAAGATTAAAAGCAGTAAAATCGTAGATTAATGTATGCTCTATTTCTAAAATGTAAAGAAACTAATCACGCTTGAAATAGCTTTCATCATTTTTAAAATATATTAATATTAAAAATATGATGGATTGTGAATATTTGTAAAGGTAAGTAAATTAACAATAACCGATTGAATCTTATAAAGAATAAGTAATAATTAAAGAATAAAAAATGAGAATTATTTCGGAACTGAACCTAATAATTACATGTTTATTAAATATCAATAGTTTAAGGTTTAATTTAATCGGAAATCTAATTTCTACATAATATCTGTGACATGTGTCATGTGTCAAGAGAAATGTCATATTTCAAGTGCAATGTCATGTGTCAATTAAAGTTTTTGTAGGTTAAAGATATTTAATTTTAAAGCACACTCAATTTTAGTGACTTTTTTAAAGAAAAAAACACTAGTCTTAAATTTATTTAGTCTGATTTGTTGATATCAATCTCAATTCAATTTGATTTTTTAGTCTTCATATTTTTTTTTACTTTCTCTATTTTGTTAAAATTAAGTTAAAAGATATTAATTGATTTTGACGTATGTAAAATGTCATATGTCATGTGAAATTTCCAGGTTATAGATTAAAGTAATATGTCACATTTCAAATTATGTTTCAAAATGAAATTTATTATGAATAATTTTAATAAATAAGTAGATAAAATAACAATAAAAACTTCACACACGATTCGTTCAAGTACGCGCATTCATTTCATTGAACAAATTGCACTATTGAATATATTTTTAATTAATGTTTTTGTTTCTACTTCTAATTAATAATTATATTTTATCTATTGTGAAGTAGTTTTTTTTTTGTATATACCTGATTTGTAGATATCGTTCTCAATCCAATTTGATTTTTTAGTCTTTATTTTTTTTTATCTTTCCTAAATTTCTCTATTATTAGTATTTTTAAAGAAAGAGAAAATTGTAGTGTAATCTCGCACTACTCGTATGTTTTAATGACATTGACGTAATTGAAAACATTTTGGAGAAGGTTTTTATTGCCCTCAGATTTAAAGATTATCACGTATTAAAACTTGACTCGACTCGTCTTTACTTTTGCGGACTTTTATTCACCTGTGAATGTGAAATTCATGAAAGAAGAGTCATTTATATATATCCCTGCTCTGTAATAAAAACTCGGCTCCTCTAACAACAAATTATGAAATACTACTCAAATTTTGCTACAAAGGTCTCTATAAAAATTTATCAACTCTATAAAAATCTATAAAATTTAACATGATAGAGGTTGAACAAATGGTGTCAAGATACAATGACAAAATGTTGGTTTCACGATGAACGTAGATTAACTTTTGTAAGCTTGTTTTCAGTTTATTGCTTGAAAATAGTATGTAAAAAAATACATAAGGAAAAAAGTAGTGCAGTCTCATACAAGTCGTATACTTCAATGACATTGACGTAATTGAATACATTTAGGAAAATGTTTTTATTGCCCGCAGATTTAAGGATTATGTCGCATTTAGCTAGTAGTAGAATATACTACACTTTGCACACTTTTTTAACATATAAATAACTAACACCAATTTTGTTACTTTCAAACTTTTCCTAAAAATTATATTATAAAATAATTATTTTTACTGTGTAAACATATGATTTTTCTTTATGTAATTTCTCGAAATTGTAATTATATTAAATTGTCTCTTTTTATTGGAATACATAAAAAGATAAGAATTCTTTATAAAGATAAACATTGAAATATTTATATAGAAATTCACTTGCAGCAACGCACTTTCGTTCAACTATGTGTTTCGTCATTAGTAAAATATGCTGAATATCTTAGATAAAAGTATGATTTTCAAGTTTACTATTTCGAGTATTTCCAGTGAGATATGCGTTTGTTTATATTGAATATGTGTTTGTTGTTTGCGCGTATGAAGTCTGCGGCATTGAAATTAAAGGTGGAATTAACCATAAATAAAGTAGATAAAAAAAATACAATAAACACTTCATGCACAATTCGTTCAAGTACGCGTATTCATTTCATTCAATAAGTTATATTATTTAGTCCATGATTTTCTCTCTACTCCATTAATAATTATATTTTTTTAAGTACATTCATTTTGTATATGTAGGTTAACATTTGATATAAGAAACGATAGTAGTCATGTTGTCCATTACGTATTGGTTTGTGGTCTTAAATTAAGTTAAAAATTTTGCTAAAATTAATTGATTTTGGCTCTTAAATTCATATGTCAAAAGGAATGTCATGTGTCAAATGTAAATGACATTTCAATTGACACATGTCAAACATTTATAAGTAAAATAATATGTGAAATATCAAAATATGTGATTAAAACAAAAATAAACAATTCAAATACGTTTACTCATTGTATACAAAAAATAGATTTTTTGTCGCTACTTAATTAATAACTATATTTTATCTTTTTAAAGTAGTTATTTTTTTCTATATAGGTTAAAGTTTGTTTGGATTATGATGTAAGAAAAAATACATTAGTATTGGTTTTTGTTATCGTAAATTTTGTTAAAAGGAGTTAATTTACTTAACATTAATTTATTTTGAATTTGTGCGTATGTAAAATGTCATATTTCAAGTGAAATGACATGTGTCAAATAAAATATCATGTGTCCAGTAAAACGTTTATAAAACAAATTATGTATCAAAAACAAATGGATTATGAATAAAAAGATTCGAAAAAACAGTAAACATTTCATACACTATTTTGGTAAAATTTATTCTTCTTCTATAGCCTATACTTTTCTCATTGATTTTGACTGTCTACGTATATGAAATGTCATATAACAAGCGAAGTGTCATGTGTCAATTGAAATATCATATGTCCAGTAAATTGTTTAGAGGTGAAAGTTATACGTCAAAATATGTGTACAAAAATATATCAAGAGAAATGTCATGTGTCAATTAAAATATTTATTGGATAAAGTGATATGTCAAATTGTGTGTCAAAAACAAATCATCAATTTGATCAGAAAAGCAAAGGTTTCATTACGTATTGGTTTGGTGTCTATTCTGTATATTAGATCTGTCAACTAAAGTGAATAAAATTGCTTAAATCAATATGTCAAAATGATTATGTATAATTTTATAAACATAAATAAATATTGACTTAAAATTAATTCTATGCAATATCTAATTTATTTTACAAAACATGTCATGTGTCGAGGGAAATGTCATATGTCAAGTAAAATGTCATGTGTCAAGTGAAATATCATGTGTCCATTAAATTGTTTAGAGGTGAAAGTTATACGTCAAAATATGTGTACAAAAATATGTCAAGAGAAATGTCATGTGTCAATTAAAATATTTATTGAATAAAGTGATATGTCAAATTATGTGTCAAAAACAAATCATCAATTTGATCAGAAAAGCAAAGGTTTCATTACGTATTGGATTGGTGTCTATTCTGTATATTAGATCTGTTAACTAAACTAAATAAAATTGCTTAAAAAAATATGTCAAAATGATTATGTATAATTTTATAAACATAAATAAATATTGACTTAAAATTAATTCCGTGCAATATCTTATATATTTTACAAAATAGGTCATGTGTCAAAGGAAATGTAATATTCAAGTAAAATGTCATGTGTCAAGTGAAATATCATGTATCCAGTAAATTGTTTAGAGATGAAAGTTATACGTCAAAATATGTGTACAAAAAAATCATCAATTTTATCAGAGAAGCCTAAGTTCCATTATGTATTGGTATGGTGTCTTAAATGAAGTTAAAAGACGTTAATTAAGATTATTTTTAAAAACATGTCATATGTCATGAGAAATGTCAAGTTAAATGTCATGTGTCAATTAAAATATTTATTGGATAAAGTGATATGTCAAATTATGTGTCAAAAACAAATCATCAATTTGATCAAAAAAGCAAATGTTTCATTACGTATTGGTTTGGTGTCTATTCTGTATATTAGATCTGTCAACTAAACTGAATAAAATTGCTTAAATCAATATGTCAAAATGATTATATATAATTTTATAAACATAAATAAATATTTACTTAAAATTAATTCTATGCAATATCTAATTTATTTTACAAAATATGTCATGTGTCGAGTGAAATGATATATGTCAAGTGAAATGTCATGTGTCAAGTGAAATATCATGTGTCTAGTAAATTGTTTAGAGGTGAAAGTTATACGTCAAAATATGTGTACAAAAATATGTCAAAAGAAATGTCATATGTCAAGTTAAATGTCATGTGTCAATTAAAATATTTATTGGATAAAGTGATATGTCAAATATGTGTCAAAAACAAATCATCAATTTGATCAGAAAAGCAAAGGTTTCATTACATATTGGTTTGGTGTCTATTCTGTATATAAAATCTGTCAACTAAACTGAATAAAATTGCTTAAATCAATATGTCAAAATGATTATGTATAATTTTATAAACATAAATGCAGAAATGAGAGAAATAAATGTTACAAATGATGTATGTCAAGTGAAATGTCATGTGTCAATTAAAATAATTATAGATTAAAGTAAGCTATTCTGTTTATTAGATCTATCTATAGTATGTAACGTGTCAAATTAGAAGTTTATAGGTTAAAATAAGAGTTTGTTAATTAATTTATTAATTTATTTTAAATTAGTTAAAATTAATTCTATGCAAGATCTAATTTATTTTACAAAATATGTTATGTGTCAAGTGAAATGTCATGTGTCAATTGAAATATCATATGTCAATTTAAATATTTATAGGCTAAAGTAAGCTTTTCTCTATATTACATCAGTCAACTAAAGTAAATAAAACTGCATAAATCAATTTACATATATTAATGTTGAGTTACAACTTTTGTAAACAAAAAATCTATATATAAATGATGAAATTAATAATCGATTAGTATTATTTTTTGTATCGATTAAATCCATGCAAAATCGTTTCAAGTATTTAATTGCCGATTACTAATTAAAAAAAAATTGTTTACGTAATGAATGAAACATGTTGTAAAGATAAGTGGATATCTTACGAGAGGTTTATTTACTTGTATAATCGAAAAGTGTCCATTATGAAACGTAAGTGGCAATCGAGAGTACAGATTGTGCATCATTTTTACTAGGATTGCAACAAAAAAAAATGTTTGTCGATTTGCATTCATCCGAATTACGTAAACAATTTGTAAATTGGGTAATGATCGATATTAATTGAACGTGCAATTGTTTACGAGTGGCGCTCGTGTATAGTCGTGCACCTTTTGTTAATTAGAGAAATACACTTGATAGAGTAATGGAAAAAAAAAACAAGAAATGTGTTTCAGAATTTTCCACGAGATAAGACGGTTATTCTCAGTTCGAGAAGCCAGACTGAGAGACCAAGGTTTATTTACCGCGTCGTGAATACATTATTAGTTTAATACACTTTCTACCTTTTACAATTATGCTGCATGAATCGGATCATATCGATCGACATTTCGTAATGCCGATGAATATGTACATGAACTGGAGGGAACAGAGCTACTAAGGTCGACCAAATCCGCAACGTTGTTACGCAATTCCGTTTTGTACAATAAGACGGAGACAACATGTGCAAGTACTACTATGTAGTGTGTATAATGAAAATAGTGTCGTGTCGAAAACAATGCCCAATTAAATAAAATATAACGTACAAAACATATATGTTTATTAATGCTGAAAATCTGTAGTTTTTGTTCAAAATACATGAAATATTTTTAATTTAATTAAAATTATATAGTTTGTTTTTAATGAAAAAATCAAATAACAAATACAATAAACTGTAAAAGTATAATTGTGTAATAAATCCAAAAAAGATATGAAAGTTAAAAGATGTTAATTTATTTAAAATTTCTATTTATGTGAAATGTCATATGTCAAATTAAATGTCATGTGTCAAATGAAATATCATGTGTCCGTTTAGACGTTTATAAGTAATAAAAAATTTCAAATTATCTGTCAAAAACACACTGACTCCAAAAAGAAAATTTGTATTTTTATTGAAAATATATGAAATATTTTGAATTTAATTAAAATATGTAGTTTATTCTTATTGACAAATACAATCAAATAAACTGTAAAAGTATAATACTGTAATAAATTCAAAAAATAAATCAACGTCATGACAGTTAAAAAATATTAGTTTAGTTAAAATTAATTGTCAAAATTCAATGTTACATTACATTTCACTTGTCATTTGAAATGTAATGTGTCAAATGAAATGTCATGTATTCAGTAAAACGTTTGTTCTCATTGAACAAATCAATCAACAGAAGCATTATAATAAACTGTTAAAATATAATAGTGCAATAAATCCAAATAGAACTTAAGGTTAAAAAAGTTAAAAGTTGTTAATTAAGTTAAGATTTATTGATTTTGACTTTATACGTAAGTGAAAAGTCATATGTCAACTGAAATGTCATATGTCAAATGAAAAATCGTGTGTCCAGTAAAACTTTTAAAGATTAAAGTAATATGTCAAATGTATGTAAAATTCGTTCTTTCTATTTTCTCAGACGTTTTTTCTATAAGCACTAGCTCTGCGTTATTTTTAGGGTATTTACAGATAATTTTATACCAAAATTTTTTTTGACAAAACAAATGATTATAAAAATATATAAATTACAAATAAAATAACAATTTAAAAAAAATATTATCTTTTGAAAATTAAAAAAATTGGAGAAAAAAATAACAAACTGAAAATGAAAACAACAAAATAATTAATTATTTTAAATATATTAGCTAAAATTATGAAAAAAAATTGTCTATAAAAACTAAGTTTATTAGAACGTTTGAAAATATTAAAACTGGTTGAACCAATTGAAACATATCTAGTATTAACGTTGTCTTATTCAAAGTTCATTCAACTTGAAACGTTTAGCAACAATCTGATTGTTGTCCAATAGCCTGGATAATTTCAAAAAAATATATACAAATAAGTTATAAACTTAATATGTTTAAATCCTTGAAATGTTCTTGATTAATTCCGCAAAGTCGACCATAAAGATGTAGAGTCCTTGAACTTTCGTGTATGAATTCATGTAGCACTTTCCATTTGACACGATTATTCAAATACAGTGAACATAGTTTAAAATACCAATATGGAATAGTTTTATATGTTATAATACTAATAAAACTATTGCAATTTTCAACAAACAATTTCACGTGAACTTTCCAAAATATCATTTAATTTAAATATTTTGTTTATTAATTACATTCACTAATTAATATTATTCTGTTTATTAATATATTTGTTTGGTAAATTATAAAAGAAATGGAAATTTCATGTAAATTATGTGAAAAATTAATATTAATTAAATTGGAATTAAAAATCAATTACGTTTAAATTAATATATTGTTGAAATCTTCAAACAACATTTTCAATTGAAGAATATTTTAGGAAATTCAATAATTTTTCAAAAATCCAATATTACATAAAAAATAATTTATTAACTATAACAAAATATTACTATAATGATTTTGAAAAAATATTTCAATTTGACATAAAATCTATGTTAAAATAATGCAACAGATTAACTATTATCTATATAACATGTCATAAATATATTTTGTTAATTCAAAATCTACATGTCAATATCAAATCATGAAAAATTCTTCAATTTTATAAAAAAAAAACATCAATATTATTTAAAATTCCTAAAACATATAACGAGACTGTATAATCATATTACAAATATACAAATTTCATATAATTCCAATTTTCAAATATTTTAAAGAAAATTTCATCAAAATTATTTAAAATTACTAAATGATATAATAAGTCAGTATAAATATTCAATTAGATACAAATCAGCTAAGAGTATCAAGAAAATTTCATTTATATTCATATATTAGTGTAAATTCTTGAAATTTAAGAAAAATTCATGAAAATTATTTAAAATTTTTGAAAAAAATCCAATGGAAAATAAAATGTATGTTAATTAAACTTCTGAATTGCAATTCCATGTATTCCATTTATATGATAAATATGCAATTACTTACAAAGCAGCTACAAGAATCTTAAAAAAATAAAATTTATTTCAAATTCACGAATAATTGGAACTAATTACAATTGCTAATAAAAAATCGTCACGTTTCTCAAACAAATTCTTCAAATTGTATAAATTTGAATAAAATTGTCATAAAGGCAAAAAGTCTACAGTCTTAGCCCAAATTAGGAAGAATAAAATTCTAAAGGCTCCAAAATCAATAAATAATAAATAAATGTTTAAAAAATATCAAATTTACAATTTTGCATACAAAAATTTAATTTATCAAATCAATCAAGTTTCGAAATTAATTTTATCAAAATTCATATAGATTTTGTAAAAGATCCAATGGAAAAATAACTTTTATGTAAAGAAACAAAAGATTTGCAATTATCTTCTTTCAACACATTAAAAAAAATACAGACACTCAATTAAATACGAATCAGCTGCTGGAATCAACAGGATTTCTTATATTTTTTTAATTCGCGAATAATTCTAAAACAATTACAATTGCTAATTCGCATTCATTTAAACTTCTTTACACACAAATCAAGCCACGAACGAACAACATATCTGTCCCATCGTTTTTCCTTGAAAATTTGATACAATCTACATGCTTATGTAACATCTTTTAAGATATAATTTAACAAAATCTAGTTTTAAATGAAAACACGATGAATGCGGAATATTAATGAAATTATTAATAATCTATTTTTGGTGCAGTTATCGCACCAATTATTATTCATTATTCTGTAATGAAAAAATATGAAACAGATACATTTTTTTTGGATAATAACTACATACAATTATTGTTATTGTCCATGAGGCACAATTCGCGTAACCTTCTTGTCCTGGAAAGTTAGTAAATCGTGTTGTTGATTTATTTTCTAGGTGTTACGTAAACATATCACTTTACCGGAACAACCTCAAACCGCATTTATTTTAAGTGAACATATTTTTGATACAAATAACAAATTTGATTATGCAACTTATTTTCGTGCTCAAAATTGTTAATTTAAACTATACTCGCATTGTTTGTGTAACGAATTTTATAAGCTTTGGTCAACGAGTAAAGCAATTATTGACAAATTAACAATCTCTTCAAAATTACTTAAATAAAAGAAACAATAGGAAAAAACACAAAAGTTATAAGATGAATTGCAAAAAATTAAAGCTCCATCAATACCTCGCATAGTGCGGGTAATCGGTTCCAATATCCCGGGCTAATCGAGGACTTTAAAACCGCATACTTGACTAGAGAGACAAAAAGTTTAGTTTGTTTTGAAATTTCCAAACCGTACTATATTAAATCCGGACTGATCGAAGCTAGTAGAACTCTTTGAAACTAATCGAGAACTTTAAAACCGCATCAAAAGAAACTTGACTAAGTAAGAAAAAACATTTATTTATGTATAAAAAAAAAATAATTTTCTGTAGTAATTTTTAAAAATTTATTTTTACTTTGCTCAACTAAAGTTTAGTTTGTTTTGAAATTTTGAAATCGTACTATATTGAATCCGGACTGATTGAAGCTGATGGGACAGTTGAAAATTAATCGTACTGATCGAGGACTCTAAAATCGCATAAGAACAGACTTGTCTAAAAGGAAATAATCGTTAATTTGTGTATAAAAACATAAATTTCTGTAGTAATTTTTAAGGATTTATTTTCACTTTGCTCAATTAAAGTTTATTTTGTTTTAAAATTTTCAAACCGTACAATATTGAGTCCGCACTGAACGAGGCTAGTAGTACTATTTGAGACTAATCGTACTAACCGAGGACTGAAAAACCACACAAAATGAGACTTGACTGGAGAGAGACAAAACGATCATTTATGTACATGAAAAATATTTTTGTGTAGTAAATTTTTAAAACTTTATTTTTAATTTGCTCAAATAAAGTTTAGTTTGTTTTGAACTTTTCAAACCGTACTATATTGAATCCGGACTGAATGAAACCAGCAGGACCATTTGAAATTAATCGTACTAATCGGGGTATCCTAAACCACATAAAAACAGACTTCACTAAAGCTGGGAAAAAACCTTTTATGATGGAAAACAATAATTTCCTGTAGTAATTTTTAACAATTTATTTTTACTTTACTCAAGTACAATTTACTCTATTGAATCCGTACTGATCGAGGCTAGTAATACTCTTTGAAACTAATCGTACTAATCGATTACTGTAAAACTGCACAAAACAGACTGAACTAAATAGAGAAAAAAACGTTTATTTATGTATAAATAAAATAATTTTCTGCAGTAATTTTTAAGAATTTATTTTTACTTTGCTCAAGTAAAATTTTGTTTGTTTTGAAATTTTCAAACCGTACTATATTGAATCCGGACTGATTGAAGCTAGTAGGACTATTTGAGACTTGTTAGATGAAAAAACGGTCATTTATGTATTCAAAAATAATTTTGTGTAGTATTTTTTAGAATATATTTTTAACTTTGCTGAATTAAAATTTAATTTGTTTTAAAATTTTCAAACCGTACTATATTGAATCCGCACTGATCGAAGCCAGTAGGACTTTTTGAAACTAATGGTATTTTGAAAATTTCAAACCGGACTAATCGAAGCCGGATTATGCGAGTAATATTTTTTATACAATCATTTAAAATTATACTTCCAAAACTATTGTTTATGATTATATTTTCTTTTATATCTTCAGTTCTTGCAAAACTGAAATGAATTATCGCTATATTGAATTCAACTTATGTTATTTACGAATCATTGTATGTAAATAATACTGTGGAAATATTCTTGCGAAACCGAATCTTTCTTCTAGACGTAAATCATTGTTAAATAGATTCATTATATTATAAATGTTAACCACAAATTATATTATCGTTAGATTTTCATCACGTATTATTGATTTAAACTAATCTTATTTTTAATATTAATGATTATTTCTTGTAAATCTAGACTATAATATCATAGTTTAGATTTGATACAAATCTACGTAATCATCATTGAATCTATATTTTTATTGAAAATAATTGAAAAAAAAACTTAATTTGTGTAACTGATAATGATGTTTTATTGATTCAATTTTTTGTGATTTTTCATTTATATTTTTTTAAAATAATTACATTAATTATGAACGAGTATTTAGATTTGTATCACTCACAAAATGATTTATAAATACATCATTAACTCGCATAGTGCGGGTAATTGTTTATGCTGACATCTAAATCTGTTTGAAACCGGACTAATCGAGGACTTTTAAAAAGGTGTATTAATTTTGCTTTTGAAAATTTCAAACCGTACTTCAATTAATCCGGACTGATCGAAACCTCACTATTCGAGGTATTGCTGTATTTTGAAATTGTATTAATTCGATCATCTTCTTGCAATATGTTTATTTCTAATAGTTGCGTTCTTTAATATAATTAGAATTTCGCACACACAAATCTTTTTCAATAAATTTGCTTTTTTTTACAAATTACATCATTGAAATCTGCATAGACTTATTTGAAAATTTCCATCAATTTTGCAAATTATCTTTTAAGTAAATTTTTCTTTTTAAATGATAAATTATTATTCAATTATTAATTTCATATCTCCATGATTTCAATTGATGTTTAGTAGAAAGAATAAAACAATAAAATAATTAAAAAAAAAATAGATCTACTTGAATTTGTTATCTGGTATTGAACGTATTGAATATTGTATAATGAATGGAATATTTGAGAAAACAAACCAGATTTTAGATTAATTACATTATTTTATTAAAATTTATTATCTATTTAATGGCACTTGCATACAATATGTAAATCTGCCTAAACACTTTGTTTTTAAGTATATTTAATATAATAGAAATACTGTTTATTTTTTTATTCTATTTATTTACAATTTTCATTAGTTTTTGAGGCTAACGACCAAATTCTTTCTATTTATTTTATTTTATAATAATTTCTTCCTCTGATTCAATCTACACATCTACAATATTAGCATAGAGTAATAAAAAATATGATAAGATTTTGTCTATTTGATTTTATTTATCTGATCGTTATTTGGTTTTAATCGCTTTCCTAACGCCTCTTGATAACAATATAATAAATTAAATTTTGTAACAGATTTCTTGTTACAATATAACGATAATGAAACCATTGTCCCAGTTTCATATTTCCTATATAAATCAGTTTACTATTGATTATTTCGCTGTTCGTGTTTTCACTTTTGCAATTTTGTTATATTAATAATATCATTAATGCGGGCAGAACGTTTTGTTATGTAGCTAAAGTAATGTAATAATTAAAGGAAAATTCCTTTAATTGTTACTATTTATTTCATATTATTCCTATTTTTTACTTCAGTAATGCTGATAAGGTTTCTAAATTGTAATATTGAGCTTTGAACAACTAGACTTTATTATATAATAATATATAAAGACTGATTTAATTTTATTTAAACGTAACGAAAATAAGATTACAGTGGAACCTCGCATAATGAGCATTTCGCTAAACGAGCAAAATTAATTGTAAGAAAAATTACTCGCTTAACGAGCGATGTTTCGCATAACGAGTGACGATGAGAAGAAAAGTCCCGGATTGCGTGCCTGTTACAACATTTTTAAAACTTTTGTACACATTTTAAGTGTATTTTTGAATATGTTTCACCATACGAGTAAAAATCCGGAAATTTTGGATTAATCTCGTGATGCGGGATTTCACTGTATTTCGTTATAATACAGTCAAAATTAGATTTCAGTTTCTGACGTTATAACCGATTTGTTAAATATAATAATCGCTATAACCGATTTTAAGTGATATGAACTAGAAACATAATATAATTGTTGCAAAATCAATGCAATTTTATAATATAAGATGATTCAAGGTTTGTAGAAGTATTTGTGTCAATGAACCAAAATTCAAGGTTTAGCAAAATGGTATTGAATAAGTTTTAGTATTAATAAATAAACCTGCAGAACGTTTGTGTAATTTAATAATGTTTTGGTTGTAAATAATCAGTCATTAATATACAAGCTGGCGCAAAAGTAATGTCATAATTTGAATTGACTGCCATTTTTTGCAAATGGCGCCGAATGTCACTGTGCTTTGACATTTATGATGTAGAAGTATATTGAATTAGTTGTCAGCAAGCCATGGAGCGATACACACCTCAAGAAAGTGGATTTATTGTTACTGCTTATTTGACAAATTTTCAGTCTGTTGTTTAAACGCAACGTGAATTTCATCGTCGTGTTCCATGTGCTCGAACAAGCGTTTGGCTGAGCGCCTCGTCCAAGCTGAGTTTTTTTAAATCTCGCGTTTACCACAACAAACCACGAACTTTGCAAGACTTGAAAACTATCATTGAAGAAGAATTCGCCAATTTGGAGCCAGATGTTTTGTGAGCAACAATTGAAAATGCCATAAAACGAGCGAATTTATGCATCAATTCGTGAGGTGGCCATTTGAACGATATATTTTTTTTCAAGTAATGTCACCAATTTTACACTTTCAAATAAACTTTTGATGAAAACGGAGCTCTTTTTTTTTTCATTTTTAACAAAATGGCAGCCAATTCAAATTACATCATTATTTTTGCGCCACCTTGTAGAAACTTTACATTTCTATGCATAATTCAACTAATTTATTATGTAATTGCCTATAATTGAATTGAAATAACTTATATTATTAATTAACTTACAACTGAAATATTAATTTAGATATTGTTGTATTGAATTGTATAATATTTTAGCTGAAATATTTACCAATAAATATTAAAAAATAATTAATTAAATTAAAATTTGAGACAATATTTAATAGAAAGACAAGTTTCTGAATTACAAACATAAATTTTAAATAATTTCTGATTTATAGAGTTTCAGTGTTTTAATTTTACTTTACTTATTTACTTCTTTCTGTAAACATTTTTAATCAAAATATTTTGAATAATTACAAATTTTGATAGTTTTTCAAATTTCTCAAATTTAACAACGTTTTATATAAATACAAATTTTCACTTCTCTTTTTGCTGATAATATATATTTTCATTTAATTTTCTATTAATTATAAAAATATTAGGAAAATTTTGTTCAAAGAAAAAAAAATATATCTTTGTATATATTATAATTTTATAAAAATTTAGAATTAACGATAGTTTTGTTAATTGCAAGTAATAATGATATTATTTGAAGTTAATATATGTAGAACCAGCATTGGTTTTGTTAATTAATATTTTGTATGACTGATTTTACAAGTAATAATGATTTGGATTTAATTTTCTATTATTGAAAAAAAAATGTATATCTTCTTATATATTCTAATTTCTCTAGATTACAATAGAAATATATAGTAAAGAATAGTTACTTCAAGTTAACATATGTAGAATTAACGATACTTTTGTTAATTGCAAGTTTTTACGAGTAATTCTACAAATAATATAAATTTTAATTTACTTTTCTATTATTTAAAAAAAAATGTATATTTTCTTATACATTGTATTTATTTATTGCAATTTAGTGAAATATGCAGTAAAGAATAGTTACTTGAAGTTAGCATATGTATGAATTTACGATGGTTTTGTTAATTACATTTTTTTACTACTTTTTTACAGGTAATAATGATTATACTTTACTTTTCTTATAATTAAAAAATAAAATGTGTAGTTTTACGAATGTTTAAAATTATTACCAACAGAATGGATTAAATCCATAATAAAAAAATAGAAAATACAAGAGATTTACTGCTTAGATTTTTTTAATAAAAATTCTTCACTAGATACAAAAATATCTGAAATTTATCAAAAAAATGTATATCTTCTTATATATTCTAATTTTTATTGTAATTTAGATAAATAATTAACGATGGTTTTGTTAATTTTCTTATAATCAAAAAAGAAAATGTGTATATATTCAAATTTTGATCGTATAAATACATTGTATAAGAATTATTAGCAAAGTAACAGTTAGTAATGTAGAATTAACAATGGTTTTGTTAATTACTAATATTTACGACTGGTTTTACAGTTACTACAGTGTTTCTATTTGTTTCGTTTTCCAAAATTTACTTTTTTAAATTAAAATTAAAGAAATAGTTATAATATAATAATAAAGAATTATTTACCTTTTCGGATTGTTCTTTTACAGTGAGAATTGGTTTGCACAGTAGTAATAGTAGTTGTAGTAGTAGCAGCCGATCCGGTATATTCGCATGCGATTGATTGCAGAGCACCGACAATGAATGTGAACGTGCGGCGTTATGGAGTGTGTATTAGTAGTATCAAAACGAATGCATGAATTTTAACCGGACTGTAATATTATAGAAGGGGACCCCGGCCAGATTTTTAAGTACGTGTAATAATGTAATTTACAACGATGTCCCAGAACCTCTCTCACTCACTCACTCTCACTCGTATTTACATCTGCAACTATCTTATTTCAACATTCTTGAGACGTTGATATCGAGAAGGATCATCGTTAACGGAAATCGTCCTCGCGCCAAACCCATCCGCACTCATGATCATCCTTTAATCGACATTAATTACAAACGATCGCATCTACTCATCTCAGGGACACAAAACATAAGCACATGTATCATGATCTAATAGGATAATCGTTTAATTGATGCTCGGACGAAGGGATTGCATCCTTAAGGAAACACTTACTTCTTGTCTTACACAACATCTAATTCATTAAATTATTATTAAATTGTTTTTAATGAACATTGACTTTCTTCAGTTAATATGAGGATGAGAACTACGAAAGTAGAAGAGATTTAGTATTTTAGTCAGTATCATAAGATTTTCTTAAAGCAGCAACAAAGCGATTTGATAATTGCCAAAGAGAAGGATTGTAATCAATAAAAACATACTTAATTTGTATCATAAATGCAAATTGTTAAATTAGTCTTAATAAAAATGATATTTATTCAGTTGATACAATTGTTTATAATTATTAATATTATAATGGATTAAATCTGTATTAAAAAAATAATTTGTATCTAAATATGAATTTTATACAATTCTGCTAAAGAATGTTCTTCAGTAGCTGCAAAAAAATATGTCAAAATTCCAAAGAAAGTGGATATTTTATTGAAATCTTTCATATTGAAGTAGAAAAATTAATTAAAAACATTCTTTAATTAATAGGTTTTAACCATTTATTTTAACAAAAGCTTTTTTTGAGGCACAAGAAACGTACATAAAAATTGTTTTAAATATTTCATTTCTATCATATAAAGCTAATTAAATAAATAATTAATATATTAGTCTCAATGAAAAAGATATTTTTTTCAGCAAAAATATAGTCCAAATCTTTTAGATAATTTTTAATAATTATATTGTTCAGAATTTATTTTGCTCAAGATTCTTCAGTAGTTACAAAAATATGTAAAAATGTCCATTAATATGGATAAAGTATTGAACTATAGATTTCAGTCATTAAAATCTTGCAACTTCTAGTAGAAAATTAAAGGAAAATACTTTAATACAATTAATTACTGAAGTTAGTAACAATTTCCATTGATAAAAATAAACTTTTTTTTAAAATTCATAATTACAAATCAAAAAACTGATTGAAATATTTCTTATAACAAAAATAATCATCTATTCATTCTCAACAAAAAATTATAAAAATTGTGAATAAAAATGATTCAATCCTTAAGAAACTGTATGTGTTTCATTTTGATCAATTATTTGTAAAATTAATACAAATAAAACATAAATCATTAATAAAATATTGAATAATAATGTTGAATTCATTAAAATCAGTAGTTAGTGTACTCAAGTATAAAAGTAAATGAAAAATTCTTTAATTAACAAATTTCTCTTGATAGAAATTAACTTTTTTTTCTAGATTCGAATTACTAATCGAAATAATCTTATTATTTTAGAAATGTTTAGTAAAGTATTTATACAACTCATTTATTAATGTATTATTTTATTTAAACAGAAATTAAAAAAAGTATAGAAAAATTGTACATTAAAATGATTGAATCTTTAAGAAACATAGTGTATTACATGTAATTAATTAAAGTTGTTGACATTTTGACATTACGAGAATGCTTTTTTTTAGATGAAACAAAATAATTAGCAAATTAATTGATTGAATCCTTATGAAAGCAATTACTTGAAGACTTATAATCTAATTGCTATAGTACTTATAAAAACATAAGAGAATTTGCAATATTTTATCTTAGTTCGAGACATTCATCTAATTAATTACATCATGAACGATTTGTTCTATTATATATTTTTATTTAGTTTCAAAATATAATAAAGGTAAATAAACAAGCAAATTCGCAGAATTATTAATAAAATATTTAATTTGATGATTTATTTAGTTGGTGATTCAATTAATCATTAAGAATACAATTAAAAAGTTGTTATAAATTTTATTAATTATATAATGAAATTCAACTATTTATAGATTCAAATTTAGTTAAAGTTTCATCAATCTAATGAATGAAATTATTAATAATATATTGTTGTGTATACGATCTTTCTAAACTAAAGTATTTGACCATTAAAATTGTGTTTTTTTTAAGAAAAAAATTGACAAATTTTAAATAAAATTAAGTTTTCTTCGGCCTCAATGGAAATATTGAAATTGTTGTGATTACAATAAATGTAAAATATTAATCTATGTAGTATACTAACCTTCAATATTTGATCTGGAAAAATTAGTATCTCGTGACATAATAAATTTAGTATATTAATGTGGAATAGATGACGCTCTTAATAAATATATAATATATGTGGAATTTCATAGTTCTGACAAATCACAGTTTATTTTTTTTATAATAATTTGTAGCATTCTCAGATTGCGTGATTTTTGTAAATTGAATGGATACAATTGGTCGAAGATAGCTCGATTCATCGTCGAAGAAAGTTTCTCAATGGATTCCTCCGATACTTTCCAACGAATTAGCGTGAATGTTCTAATGAATTTAGTTCTTACGAATTCCAGCAAGTGTCAAAGAAAAAGAAAAACCGATAATCATATTTCTAATCGTTATCAATGCAAAAATGTTTACTACAAATGACAGTTGAATTGTCATCGCTGTCAAATTAACGACATGTCAATAGTTTGTTTACAGAAAAATAGTTGTTAAAATTACTATAGCAACAATAACGAAGAATATTCAAATTAACCGGAGTAATTTCTTGTAAGTTAATAAAAACAGAAACATGAACATATCTTTATTTTTATTATTTTGTTGATAAAATGTTTACTACAAATGACAGTTAAACTGTCATTGCTGTCAAATTAACAAATATTCTTTAATGACTAGTTATTAATAAAAAATGAATCCTTAAGAAACTGAGAGTGTTTGAGTATTTTTTTTACAATATTAGTATTAATGAAAATGATATTTTTCAGTTCTATATGCAAAAATGTAGCACAAATCTTTTGTATCTAAATAATTATAATATTGGTATTATGTAGTAATGATTTATTATTTTGTTGTTAAAAAGTTTACTACAAATGACAGTTGAACTGTCATCGCTGACAAATTAACCACATGTCAATTTGTTTACACAAAAATAGTCGTTAAAATTACTATAGCAACAATAACAAGAATAATCAAATTAATTCTAGTAATTTCTTGTAAGTTAATAAAAACAAAAACATAAACTAAGCTTTATTGTTATCATTTTGTTGTTAAAATGTTCACTACAAATGACAGTTGAACTGTCATCGCTTCCAAATTAACAACATGTCAATAGTTTGTTTACACGAAAATAGTCATTAAAATTGCTATAGCAACAATAACATAAATAATTAAATTAACTAGAGTAATTTCTTGTAAGTTAATAAAGACAGAAACATAAACAAATCTGTATTTTTATTATTTTGTTGTCATAATATACACTATAAATTACAGTAAAACTGTCATAGCTGTCAATCACATGTCAATAATTAATGTATAATTGACTTTATAAGAATATTTGAAAGTAACAACTCAATAATATGTATTAATAAAGTAGACTTTTTTAAATGATTCAGTGTTATAAATAATGACTATGCAATACATTAATTACAACATCATCTTTTGTTGTCATTGTTTACACAAAAAATAGACGTTAAAATTACTATAGCAACAATAACAAGAATAATTAATCAAATTAACTCAAGTAATTTTTTGTGCACATTTTAAGTTTCGAGAAAAAACAAAAGAAATGAAAATTCTCCGAGGTGCGAATTTCTTAATCAAACGTGCGGCAAATAATCGAAGAATGCGTCCTAGAAACAACAGCACTGAAATAATAAGTAACAAAAAGAATGAAAAAATAAACTAATTTCGTCCCGCGCATATCGTAATCAGCATTGAGAATTTCGCTCTAGAATTGTGAAAATCTTGATAATAACACACACACACAAAATATATGAAACGTTCAATTTCAAGTACAACGATTTTGTTTATTGTTTCAATTATTTGTAATACTTGATATGATTGGAAATAACAAACATTTGAGAATATTAGTAATTAATGTAGACATAAACAAATTATGAAAGTTTAAAGATTGAAATTTTACAATTATTTTAATATTTGATCTGATTTAAAATAACACAAATTTAAGAATACAAAAATCTCACACAGTGCGTATTTGAAAATTTCTAAAAAAAAATGTTATTTTTAATTTAGTTCCTCAATTAGTACGGTATCAAATAGTCCAGTATAACCATAGTGCTGTAATTAACTTTTTTTTAAATTAATAGACTCAATTGATTTATTTATTATCATCAAATGATAACAAAAAAAAATTAACAAAATGTAACAAATCAAACTTGATGGAATTTTCCCCACAAACTTTGTCTACTACTTTATGAAAATTTTTATCGCCTCAGCACGAGATACGTTTATCTAAATGTGAATATTGTTTATGATTTACATCGCTGATTGCATGCACTTATTACCATTGATTTTTCACACATTCTATTTACTTAATAAATCAAAGCTTAATTTGATTGCATAAGCTCACGCACAATTCTTGGAACCGGACGTCTTCACAGAACGAAGACGAAAATTCTCTAAGACGCACATAGATCAAAACGTTTCACATTAAATTGTATATTGTATAAATTGATGTATTGAATAAACGTTACGTAATCGTTCGTGCCGAGGTTGCAACTGCAGACCTTAACAGTTCCGTTTATGGCAGACAGGAAGTGTTATCCAACTAAAGGGCAATTAACAAGGTCTTCTTGGATACAACATGAAACAGTATATTTTATTATATGTTGGTGTTATTATTATAATCATAACCTTCAACTGTCATGTTGACATCTTAACAATGTAAAGATTGATACTTTTTGACAATTGATTAATTTTTGTTTTATCTTTAATAATTCTTTATTTATTTACTTAATAAATCTCATACTTACAATTAATTATGTAATAAACATATACAGACTCAAATTCAACCATTGTCTACGAACTATTTTGGTATACTTAGTAGTACTTTATGAGATTAAGTAGAATATTATGAAATAAAGATGGTATTATATAAAAACAAGATGAAAACGTATTTGAAGATGAAAAAGTGTAATTTTAAATAATTTGCTATTGTTTAGAAATTATGATTATGATTATGATTGATATGATTATTTCATTTATATTAATTATTTTCTTGTTGAAATGTTCACTACAAATGACAACAAAACTGTCATCGCCGTCAAATTAATTACCAACCACATGTCAAATTAGTGGTATATTGTAACCATAACTTTCAACTGTCATGTTGACGTCTTAACAATGCAAATATTGAATTTTTGTTTTATCTTTATTTACTTACATAATATTGAACGTATTTGTATTTATTGTTTGATTTTATGTTTAAATTTTTTCATAAAAAGTTTGGAGTAAATATTAAATTGAAAGGTGATGGATAATTCTAGACTAAATAAGACTAATTAAATGTAATTCCTGAAGTTGAGCAATATGTGTTGTGTATTTTATATGGATAGGTGATCGAATCTTCAAAACTATAGTTAAACAACGTTTGAAGTGGATAGTAGATGAATGGTGATTTATATTTTTAGACTATATACTATAACTAAGGTGAAACAAAATATAATTTGGATTTTATGAATAGGTGCTTCATAATAGACCAATAGAAAGAAATCTTCATAGTTAAGCAATATCTGACATTTATTTTATATGAATAGATGATTTATACTAAATAATTCGAATAGATGCACTCTTCTAAGTTAAGCATTATCACACATAGATTTTACATGAATAGGTGATAAATACGTCTTAACTAAATAATAAGAATAAAAAGGATTCTTCGTAGTTAAGCAATATCAAAAATACATTTGACATGATTAGGTGATACATTCTTATAAACTAAATAAGACGAATATAAAATACTCTTGTAAGTTATGAAATCTTAAGTCTAGATTCTAGAGATACTCTTCCGTCGGATTTTTTTCAAATTATTGGATTATATCAGGCCCATTAGCTCAGTTGGTTAGAGCGTCGTGCTAATAACGCGAAGGTCGCGGGTTCGATCCCCTCATGGGCCACATAGATTTTGCAAAAAGTTAATATTCTATAACAGTTGTAGCCAAACTTTTTACAGTCATTTACCTTTTCTTAATATAAAAAAATTGAAAGATTCTGAATCATAATACATAATATATATATACAATATTTTATTTATTACTTGGGTCACAACTAAATTCTTGAAGAGCCGCATGCGGCTCTCGAGCCACAGTTTCAATAATCTGTCTTCTGTCATTTGGCAGAATCTATCAAATTTTGGGTTGTTATCAGGCCCATTAGCTCAGTTGGTTAGAGCGTCGTGCTAATAACGCGAAGGTCGCGGGTTCGATCCCCTCATGGGCCACATAGTTTTTGCAGAAAGTTAATATTTTATAATATAGCGTTTCTCAACCTTTTTTGCCATGCAACGTAATATATTTGTTTACAGTTGCTCAGTAACCCAATTGCGCTAAGAGTATTTCACCGGATTCTCACTTTGACAAAATGTGACAGCTGTCATTTCATCACCCATTTAACGTGTCCCATAGGTTGAGAAACGCTGATCTTGATTAAATGAAACAAATAGAATAGACTTTCTGGTAGAATATCAATAATTTTCTAAAGAATCTAAATTTAAAACTACTACACAGCATCACTAAAAAATGTATAATTTACACATATTTGTACTTGTTTCTATAGTAAATTTCGTTTTTTCTACCAAATTATAATTCTTTATTAACTTTGTAATACACTTATCACTCATTAAAGATATTTTACTTGACTTTCTTAAGAAATATCTTTAGATTTTGTTGCATGATTTAACTAAAATAGTTGAATAATTCACATTTGTAGAAACTAGCTTACACATGAACGTACACAAACACACTATGTACTACATAATAACAAGATCATTATTAATTGCCCAAAAATATAAATAAATGTATACCTTGAGCAGCATTTTATCAGTGTGTAGAATTTAACACGACGATTCACAAAAAACTAGTGTTTTTGACGAATCCTCGAATTCATACGGAATATCTTTTAGTCTGCATAAACCTTGAACAAAAAAAAATAAATGAAAAGAAATAGAGAGTAACAAAAATTCTGCAATCGTTCGTGGCCATCAGAATAAAATTTCGATCAACTATTTTGCAGTTCACTTTAAGTGCGCACCGCAAACCAAGTGGATCACTGTGACGAAACACGTCTTCAGCGTTGACGTGTTGAATAAATTTTTATTGAATCAAATGAAAAATAAGTGATTTATTTTGATAATTTTATAAGGTAAGTTGATATTTGTATTAATAATTATTATTATGTGTATGTGAGACAATTTATATAGATGATCTAAACTTATAGTTCATTTTAAATTAATAATTAGTTCAAGCGAATTATGACATGATTTACTGACAATGTTAATAATAATTGTATTAAGTAGGACGTGAAATTGAAAACAAGGCTTTGTTGGTTGCCTATCAAATTGTTAATCCCAAAATTGACACAGTTTTAAATTTGCAAATATGTAAAAATATTTTTTTATTTGGTAGAAAATCAAGTTTTAAGTACTTATTTACAATTTTTAAATTGAACAAATACTAAAATTCACCTAAAACTATAATAAAATTGTGTTAAAAATATCAAAAATACTGAAAATCTTAATAAAAATAAACACGTTTGATGTGTTTACATATAATTAACAATTATTTTCTTTCATAAACTTATTTTTGTATTTCCCAATAATGTAATCTTCACTAACCATCATAAAGAAAACAAAACAATTATTTATAGAATAAAAATAGCGTGTTTTCGATCATCTCAACGATTCCTGTCAACACATGATAAAAATTCCATTGTTACATAATTAAATGCATCCAATTTAGAGATGTTTTTATTATATTATATAAAAACGTTTCTCAACTTATTTCCCGCTTAACACAACATATTTGTTTGTAGTTATAGTGCAATTCAAATGCTATTGGTTCCTCACTTTGACATAAGTTGACAGCTGTCATTTCGCAATTGACCCAACAAATTTGTCTGTAGTTGTATTGCAATTTAAATGCTATTAATATTTCACAAGTTTCTCGCTTTGACATAAGTTGACAGCTGACATTTCGCGATTCACCCAACATATTTGTCTGTAGTTGTACTGCAATTAAAATGCTATTAGTTTTTCACCAGTTCCACGCTTTGACATAAGTTGACAGCTGTCATTTCGCGATTGACTCAACATATTTGTTTTGTAGTTGTACTGCAATTCAATTGGTAAAAGTATTTCACCAATTCCACGCTTTGACATAAGGTGACAGCTGTCATTTCGCGATTGATTTCATAAATTGACACGGGCCATAGGTTGAGAAAAGCTGATGATTTATACTAATAATATTTATTGTAACAATAAATTACAAAATTAAAAAAAAAAACTTTCAAGAACAAAAAAAAATCAACCGCTGCAAAAGGCTATTGACTATAGGTCCTTTTGCCCCGTTTTATAGTAATAAATACAAATTGTTGGATTAATTTACACTCGATGTGTACTTGGATTAAAAATTACTACGATCTGGGTTACCTTGATTTAAAATTCTATATAAAACTTTTTTTTTTTGTTATTGATGATGTAACTCACCATTGCATTTTTTCCATGAATAGTTCATACATTTTATTTTTATTAAGTTTATTTACAATTTACTATTACATAAAAAATATTAAGAAAATTAATTAATTAACAAAATTATTTGAGGAATCATTTTATTTGCGTTTTTTAATGCAATTGCTTAATTACTTCCTTAAGCATGTCACAATTTTTTATAATGATAAGTAAATGTTCTAATTAATTAATATTTGTTTCTAACTAATAATTTTTTTTTTTTTCATAATCATTATTTTTTGTGTTATCAATAAATGTTGCAATTATTTTGTCTGATTTTATTGATATTGGTAAATCTGATTTGTTTACTAGATAATTGATAGATACAAGTACAATTCCTTGAGGAACCAATAAATCGATTAAGAAAATTTCTAATTATTATTATTAATTTTGCAATTTGTATGTATTGTTTGATTTGATTTGATTAGAATCAATAGATTTTATTTCCTATATAAGATAATTGATATGGTCAAGTACACTTCCTTGGGGAACAGAAAACATGTTTAGAAACTGATTTAAATTTTGCTTATTGCGTCAAGATTTTTGTATATTGAAAAATTAAATACGTATTAAAAAAATACGTATTTGATTCCAAAGTAATTTTCGTAATAATTTTGAATGTATTTTATAGTTTTTATCGGTGGCAATCTCAAGCCCGACAACCGAAATCTCGGCTGGCTCAAAATTCCGACTATATCTAAATTCCGAGTGTATCAAAATCCCGACGTTCGAAAACCCGGCTGGCTGAAAATCCTGACGTTCGAAATCCGGACTGTATTATAGTCCCGACGCTTGAAATCACGACAATCAAAATCTCGACTATATCGAAATCCCAACTATACCAAAATCCCGACTATATCGAAATCACGACTATATCGAAATCCCGACAGTGTCTTTTATTATTATAAATTTCTACAATAACATTTTTATGGTAGTCGGGATTTTGATTGTCGGGATTATGGTAGTCATTTTGACATAGTCGGTTGAACGTCGGTATTTCGATACAGTCGAGATTTCGAACGTCGGGATTTCAATACACGGTCTTTCGGTTGTCGGGCTAGCAATATAAACCCAGTTTTTATAGGTTTATGCAACATTACTTGCATCTTATATACTATACTATACGATACTATATTTTTCCATGGAAACTCCAAAACTTCTATAGCTGTTAGACAACTTAATATACATATTAAATATACTTATTCATCCTTTACATCTGACCTTGCTCCACTATTGCTAAAGTATCTAAGGAAATGTTTAGTTAGTTTTTAATAATGTAACCTTGTAACCTGTGTGTCCTTTATTTCTAAGAGCACTTAAGCGGAGAATACTGAAACTGTGCAGTGTACAAACCAAATTAGTAGATTGGAGACGCAAAAGAAGAGATTATTGGTAATTATAAACGTCATATTTGAAAAACTATATAAAATTTTTATTACGCCAAAAATGAACATAATTTATGATTTTTTTCCTTATTGAAAATGCTTAAAGATATTTACATAAAATATAAATTATACACAAAATATAAACACATTTTGTTTATGGTTTGACAGTGACAGTCATTTCGTAATATTGGTTCTTAGGTTGAGAAACTAGGATATAAAAGATTAAATTAGTCAAGATTTGGATGATCTTTTGACATTAATCAAAGCAATAAATAAATTATTTCAAATTTATAAAAAAAAAACTTGATATATATAAATTCGTATTGAATAACTTATACAAAATATTTCTTGCAAAGTTAGCGACAAAATTTAAAAAATGTATATTAAAAATATTTCCTGAAATTTTATATTGTATATATAATTTAAATATGAATTTAAAATATTTGGAATTTAATTAAATTTATAAATATTTTTTTATTGAATTAATAGTATAAAATT
>NW_017097692.1:0-2761 GCF_001412225.1 Nicrophorus vespilloides
AGATTCTAAATATGATTCTAAGAACGTTTAATTATTATTCGACATAAAAAACCATTTGGAAATGTTTTTTGACGAAAAACTTTATTAATTTTGAGAGGATGTAATGTTTCACTTGCGTAAATAATGAAATAAGTGACCAAATAGTATATACGTAATGAAAAAAATATATATATATATTAAGATAGGAAATTTTTATTTTTTCATTTTCGTGATTAATTGGCACAAACTTCCCAGACAAACCATTACATTATGAAACATATTGTTATACAAGCGACAAAAATAAGTCCTCATACATAAATAATAACTAAGAAGGAATTCTTTTGAATAATGTATATGAGTATATAACATTTTTATTGTGATCCGGGTGATTTGGAAGATCAATTGCAGTAGAATTCGGATGCCAGATTTAGTAACTATAATGTAAATTATAAATCAGTTGATTTACATTTTGATAGAAGTCCAAAGGAATGACCAAATGTCGTTTATGTGTGATGTTTTGTTATTATGTGTGATCACTTGCTGGACGAATTCGAAAAAGGCAAACAATGTTAGATAACTTATACACAAAAATAACAAAAAATACTCAAATAGGAAGAACCTTCCTATTCACAAACATAACTTCTTTATTCCAAGCGTTAAAAAGTAAGTATGAAGGTCCGCATTTTGCTTCTAAAAGATAGTTTAGTGTAATTAATTATATGTATATAGGTGTATGTAATCTTTGTAAAAATAAAACAAAACAATATTATTGGATTATGATTTGTTTTTGTTCTAACCGACCACTAAAAATATTGAATCCTGTCTACCACTTAACTTGAATCTCACGGACAAGTATCATGATTTTGTTCCATAAAAATAGGATTCTAAATACGAAATATAACTTATACTTGTTTACAAATATACAATTTATTAAGGCGAAAATTGTATTCAAGATCAAGTTTCTGTAAATTTCCATTAATTGCAAGAAGTTTTAATCTATAATCAACTTAAAAAACACTTGCAAATCTTTTTTTTGTGACAAAAAACTTTATTAATTCTGAGAGGATAGAATGTTTCACTTGCTCGATATATGTATAAACCAAATGGTGTATACATAATGATAAAAAAAAATATATAAAGTTATTGAAGTTATGATTTTTAATTTTCGTGAAAAATTAGCACATAGTTCCCAAGCAACCGACAAATATCAGTAATCATACAGAAATAGCATAAAGAAGAAGGAATTATTTTGAATAATGTTAGTATATGACAATTATTTTGCGATCCAGGTGATTTGGAAGACCAATCGCAGTAGAACTGTAATTCCAAAGTTTAGTCACTATTATGTAAATTGTGGATCAGTTGATTTTAATTTGCAAACGATGTTAGATGACTTATACACAAAAAACAAACAAAAAATGTCAAATTAGGAAGAACCTTCCTAAACGCAAACATAACTTTTTTGTTTGAACTTTATGTAATTATCATGTATGTTTTATGAATACAAATCGATATTATCAATAAACGTTCCTCGTTTAATGCTGTTTTTGATAGAAAACTATCAATACTATAATTGTAACATCTGCAGGAAATTTTAGATAAACTACAAGAATGGCTCAAAAAATGAAGATTATTGGTTAAAGAATGAACCCAATAGTAAAACACAATGGTTAAGATCCGTACAAATCAACTAAGGCATGCATTTCGAGGATTTTCTGGAAAGAGCACGTTCAGGCTAAGAGGGATCAACTGGAAATAACGTTTAGAAATCTCTACTAGTTATTAGGAAAAAGGTCAGAATTATTAGGGGACAATAAAAGAAAACATTCAAGGTAATATTAAAACTTATAGTTGGGGTCTAGACCAGGGTTTTGTCTCTTCGAATCTTTGAACAGGTTTCAAAGTTCGAAGAAAAGTTCGAAACCTCTTGGTTTATCTACGGTTGAAAATATTACCTTTTAATACCTTCCATAACTCAGGCAAATTCTAACGTTTTAATTTGTTTCATATTTTCGAACCTTACACATTTGTATTGTACCCGTATAATACAAATAAATGAGGAGTATTCCTTGGAATACTAATACCCTTAAAGCAGCGTTTTCCAAACTGCCTCCCTGGGGAGGCGTGGACTAGTCTAAGGGGAGGCGCGAATTAGTAACAGTGAGCAATTTTCCAAATATCTGCTATAGATAGATTCCTGTGCTCTTATTGTTCGAAAAAGCAGTATTTTCATTGATTTATTCGAAAACTATAATAGATAGAATGAATCCAATATATTCATATGAAAGCTGAATGTTTGGGGAATCCAACAATTATAGATACTTTCTTGTGCTTTTATCCATGTTGCTGTAATACGCGTTCCTTTTATGAAATGGGGGGAGTTGGGGAGGCGCCAAATGGTTACATACTTTTGAGGGAGGCGTAATAACATCAAGTTTGGAAACCTCTGCCTTAAAGGAAGGGGAAATTATTTGTGTATAAATACTCTGCATTTTCAGTGGATCAACATCAGTTCGCTTCGAGCAACCACAGTACCAACATCGTTAATATATCNNNNAAAAATTACCACCCTTCGATCCGACTAAGGATTATCAAGAGAAAGAGGTGACGGTTGGAAACATGAAAGCATGTTTCTGCCTAGAAAAGTTGTCTGATGACATGTACTTGGGTACAACACATATGGAGAATAAAGTGATTTATCGAAACATCAGAATATGCACTGATAAGAAGCCGCGTGTAACAAACAAATTTGTGGTAGAGGACACCTATACTACAAATAAGG
>NW_017097692.1:2839-5780 GCF_001412225.1 Nicrophorus vespilloides
TATTCTTGATCAATCAAAGGATGAATTAAAGGTCACACATTTGTATTAAATAAATTTAGTGTAGTTAATTATATGTGTATTAGTTTATATAGTGTATGTAAAAATAAAAATGTATATAATAATATAAAATTTGTAATATTATTTGGTTTTGTAAGATTTTTTCGTTTAATGAAAGTGTTGAATATGAAATTTATGCTTTGTTTGGATAAACTGCCTAATTTTCGGACAATAAGATGCACCCCAAATTTATAGGAGCATTAATTTATAGTAAGTATCAGGAATTGTGGGGAAATATATTCTCAATCAAATTAAAAGACGAAAAGAAGATCCACATTTTTCTTGTAAAAAGTTAGTATAGTGCAATTAATTAGTTGTATATTGGTGTATGTAATTATGTATGCGAAAATAAACAAAATTTAACAAAAATATATTATTATATGATATAGTCTTAAATATCAAATTTCTGTCTTTGTAGTAAATCATTTCATTCAACCATTCATTAAATTACTATCACAAATATTGTTTAACTTTTAAGCATGGATCGACTATCTAATGCAGAGCTGGCCAACGTTTTTGTCCCCACATACTACTAAACTTAATATTTTGAATCTTGCTTGTGTTAGTACAATGATTTTATTCCATATAAATGAGATTCTAAATATGATTGTAAGATCGTTTAATTATTATTGGACATAAAAAAACCATTTGGAAATATTTTTTGACGAAAAACTTTATTAATTTTTAGAGGATGTAATGTTTCACTTGCGTAAATAATGAAATAAGTATAGACCAAATAGTATATATGCAATAAAAAAAAATATATACAAAGATAGGAAATTTTTCATTTTCGTGATTAATTGGCATGAATTTCCCAGACAAACCATTACATTATGAAACATATTGTTATACAACCGACAAAAATAAGTCCTCATACATAAATAGAATATCGAACAAGGAATTCGTTTGAATAATGATAGTATATAACATTTTTATTGGGATCCGGTTGATTTGGAAGATCAATCACAGTAGAATTCGGATCCTAAATTTAGTAACTATAATGTAAATTATGGATTAGTTGATTTAAATTTTGATAGAAGTCCAAGTGTCGTTTATGTGTGATGTCTTGTTATCGACAATTACTTGCTGGACAAATTCAAAAAGGCAAACAATGTTAGATAACTTCTACACAAAAAAAAACAAAAAATACTCAAAGTAGGAAAATCCTTTCTATTCACAAACATAACTTCTTTATTCCAAATGTTAAAAACAGACAATTCAATATGCAGAACGCATTAAAAAAGTTACCACCCTTCGATCCAACTAAGGAATATCAAGAGAAAGAGGTGATGATTGGAGACATTACAGCATGTTTTTGCCTTGCGAAGTTGTCGGATAACATATACTAGGGTAAGTATGAAGGTCCGCATTTTGCTTGTAAAAGATAGTTTAGTGTAATTAATTATATGTATATGGGTGTATGCAATCTTTGTAAAAATAAAACAAAACAATATTAGTGGATTATGATTTGTTTCTGTTCTCACCGACCACTAAAAATATTGAATCCTGTCCACCACTTAACTTGAATCTCACGTTCAAGTATCATGATGTTGCTCCATAAAAATAGGATTCTAAATACGAAATATTACTTATATTTGTTTACAAATATACAATTTATTAAGGCGAAAATTGTATTCAAGATCAAGTTTCTGCAAATTTCCATTAACCATTAACAACCGACAAATATCAGTAGTCACACAGAAATGAAATAACGAAGAAGGTATTATTTTGAATAATGTTAGTATATGACATTTCTTTTGCGATCCAGGTGATTTGGAAGACCAATCGAAGTAGAACTGCAATTCCAAAGTTTAGTCACTATTATGTAAATTGTGGATCTGTGATGTCTTGTAATTGACAATTGCTTGCTAGACGCATTAGAAAACGATGTTAGTTGACTTCTTTACAAAAAAAAAAACAAAATGTCATGATCCCCATTATTTACGTGTTAAACGTTCCTCGTTTAATGCTGTTTTTGATAGGAAACTATCAATGGTATAATTGTAACATCTGCAGGAAAATTTAGAAAAACTACAGGAATGGCTCAAAAAATGAAGAATATTGCTTAAAGAATGAACCCAATAGTAAGACTTAATGGTTAAGATCTATCCAAATCAACGAAGGCATGCATTTTGACGATTTTCTGGAAAGAGCACGTTCAGGCTAAGAGAGATCAATTGGAAATAACGTTTAAAAATCTCTACTAGTAACTAGGAAAAAAGTCAGAATTATTAGTGGACAATAAACGAAAATATACAAGGTAATATTAAAACTTTTAGTTGGGGTCTAGATCAGGGTTCTGACTCAGGTTTCAAAGTTCGAAGAAAACCTCTTGGTGTATGTACGGTTGAAAATATTACCTTTTAAAACCTTCCATAACCCAGGCAATATTTTCACGTTTTAATTTCATTCATAGTTTTCGAACCTTTCACATTTGTATTGTGTCCGTATAATACAAATAAATGAAAAGTATTCCTTGGAACACTAATGCCCTTAAAGGAAGAATATTTTTCCCTTGCGAAGTTGGCGGATTATATGTACTTGGGTACAACACATGTGGAGAATAAAGTGATTTATACCAATATTAGAATTGATTAAAATTGACAAGAAGCCGCGTGTGATAAACAAATTTGTGGTAGAGGATTACTATACTACAAATAAAGCAAGAAGAAAATTAATATTTGAAGAGAAGAAACATCCTCCAGATAATAACAAAGGTGAAGAGATTAGTTCTTGAGCCAGCAAGTATGATTTTTGGTACCTTTTTTATAGGAAATACTGGTATTCCAGTCTTAAGCTTATATTTCTATAAGAAAAGGTTCGTCCATGTAAGAGTGCAGTGCTTTTGGATCCCAAAAATCCCATTTGAATAGAAAATATGATC
>NW_017097692.1:5800-8188 GCF_001412225.1 Nicrophorus vespilloides
TTATTGTTTGGTGAATATTACGAGTGGATTAAAATAAATCCAAAAGAGTATTGAGCTTAGATATTTTATCTTAATAAATGTTACTAATTAATGGATGGGATACCTGTATTATATCTTATGTACTCTCAGTCTTACGAATAAAATTCTAAAATTTTATTATTTTTTATTTATGAACACTTTCATTCCAGAAGTTCGTTCATTTTGCTCAGAAAACAACATTCCATTCAAGATTCTACTTGTATTGGATAATGTACCAGGTCACCCTCAATATTTAAATGATCTAAATCCCAACATTAGCGTTGTATTTTTACTACCAAACACCACTTAAATTTACCATCGTATGGATCAAGGTGCTATAGCAACATTTAAACATTTTTCAATTTTATGCAGTCAGTAATACCGAATGATAAATTTTGGTAAGATAAATATATTTTGATTTTTTTAAATTCCTCCGATTTACGAACAAACCTTTGGAATGGAACTAGTTTGTAAGTCGGGGATACCTGCATTTTTCTTTCAAAATCTTTGTAATGAATTGATTTTTACTCATGGAATCCTCTAAGAGATTTCAAAGTTCGAAGAAAAGTTCAAAACCTATTGGTTTTTCTACGGTTGAAAATATTACCTTTTAAGACCTTCCATAACTCAGGCAAATTCTAACGTTTAAATTTCATTCATATTTTTCGAACCTTTCATATTTGTATTGTACCCGTATAATACAAATAAATGAGGAGTATTCCTTGGAACACTAATACCCTTAAAGTAAGGAGAAAATATTTGTGGAAAGTGGAGTGAGTTATCTCAATATGGTATAATAAGAAGCCGCGTGTGTTCAATAGTGAGAAACATGCAGAAAGATGAAATTCTGAATTATAATGATTTCAGAAGGTGAAGGAGCATCTAGATATTATTCAGAAATAAAAAGATAAATATTGTAACCATTTATTTATAGGAAGAATCAGAAATTATGGGGAAAAGTATCAGAATTCAAGATTGAAATTCCACATTTTTTTTTGTAAAAAGTTAGATTAGTGTAATTAAATCTGGCGCTGATGAATCCGACACGACTCTTCTACCACTAACTACGCCAAGTACTCCATAAGAACCCTCAAGTCACTAAGTTCTGAGACTGGTGTCTAGACCAGAGAATTTATCCCGTCCATCGTGGAATGGCAGAGGAAGAAGGTCGAGTTACCGAGTTGTACGGCCTACTCATTAGAATGACTCTACAAGGCTTACCATGGCCACAGAGAGATGAAGATGTCATCGAATTCGCAGAGGAAGGCGCCGAATGGTGGAGTGCGATTGGTCAGGAAGCCAAACGCCTTGAGAAACTCGATCACGATGTGTAATACAGGCGCCAATGAAACGTCAGCATTACATCATCACAAGGGATGTAATCATCATGTGCTATTATATTTATATTTTTTTTTTGTTTTCCTCTCACTTACTCACTTTATATTTTATATTTTAATTATTTTATGTATGTGCTATGCTTATGCGTCCCAATAAATAAGTTGTATGTAATTATGTATGTAAAAATAAACAAAATTTAACAAAAAAGTATTACTATTAGATATAGTTTTGAATATCAAATTTCTGTTTTTGTAGTAAATGATTTCATTCAACCATTTATTAAATTACAATCACAAATATTGCTTAACTTTAATAAACATGGATCGACTATCTAATGCAGAGCTCGCCAACGTTCGCTCGCACACGAACTACTAAACTTGGCAAAAACTGATTAATTGGCAAAAACTTCCTGCATAAACAATTACTTTATAAAACATATTGTTAAACAACCAACAAATATCAGAATAACTATGAAGGGATTCTTTTGAATAATGGTAGTATATAACATTTTTATTGTGATCCGGATGATTTGGAAGACCAATCGCAGTAGAATTGGAAAAGATTTAGATGTAATGTCAACCGCGATCTTAAATCTACTCAATGTTCACATTGATGAACAGATTGTGAATAAAATTATATGACATAAAATAAATTATACAATCAAAACAAATTAAAATATCTTTACCCAAAGAGTTTTGACCGTAGTTTCTTAATGATAATAAATATTGCAAAACAATAGTTATATTCTATACATAATAATAAGTTTATATTAAAATAAAGAAGTTTTCTTTCGAAAATACTTCCAAACTATTGATATTGACTCTTCTAATCTTTGAACAGGTTTCAAAGTTCGAAGAAAAGCTTAAAACCTCTTGGTTGAAAATATTACCTTTTAAGACCTTCCATAACTCAGGCAAATTCTAACGTTTTTATTTCTTTTATATTTTGCGAAACTTTCACATTTACCTTGGAACACTAATACCCTTAAAGGAAGGGGAAAATATTTGTGTATAAATACTCTGCATTTTCAGT
>NW_017097693.1:0-3615 GCF_001412225.1 Nicrophorus vespilloides
AAAATTGTAGTTTTTTTTTAAGATTTGTTTTTTCCACCTAAGAAAGAGATATTTTTAAACATTGAAAAGTATTTTTGTAATTAAATTTATAATGAGTGAAAATCCATGAATATTTTTTAATTTCTTTAACTGATTCAAAATATTGTTTTACTGCATTTTAATGAAAATATTTTTAAAATTAGGCGAAAAAATCTATAGTCAATTGTTTTTATTATTATTTGACTTATAAATACGTATTTCATTTATTTGTGAGTATGAAAACAACACTAAACATTACTATTATTTTTAAATATAAAAATTAATTTTATTATTAGTGAAATATTTAACCTGTCTTTTTGTGGGCGCCGGTTCGAGTCCCGGTAAAGCCAGGCCCTTTGTGAGCCATCTTTCATCATGACTAGACAGTAAAATGAAAGAGGTCAATATATGGACCTTCAGCCTAGTCGATAGACAATGACAGTGTTAAGGATAGCAGCAGATATACAGACAAAGGGAGTAATGGAATCGTAGATCATCAATATACTATTGAATCTACAGGACAACAGCCAATCAACAATGACAGTGTTAAGGATAGCAGCAGATAAACAGACAAAAGGATCAACCTAGATAACCTACAAGATGAAAGTCATCTAACAAATTAAAAGATGAAAGACGACAGCCAACGAACAAATTAAAATCAAATCATCATAATGGTAACTATTCACCGGAAAAGATTACATTTAATGGAAACCGCGATCTTAAATTTAGTCAATGTTCACATTGATGAACAGATTGTAAATAAAATTATATAACATAAACAAAATTAAATTATTTAATGTATACATAAATATTCTGAATGTGTCTTATATATTTAGTTTGTAATTGCAAATGAGTAATTGCTGTTTTTAAGGATGTTGTTGATTTGGTAACATAGCTTGGTGAGAGTTCCGGCGGATATTTGCGTCGGTTGCTGGCGTGGAAGGACGTTTCCAAGTTTAGTGCTTGTGTTAGAATTCTCTATGATTAATTATGTTAGTTATCTAGTTCGAGTTACAGTATGGTCCAACGAGTTCCTTATTCTTATGATTATGTTTAATGTAATTTGAAAATGGCATCGCTCCAAAATTAATACAATTTACACGATTATAAAATGATCACTAATATATACCAACTTATTATCAAAATAAACTAAATCATCTGAACTCTCTCGTGGCAAACCTTTGAAAGCGTCATGTGTAATTATAAGTTATATAACGTAATTACGCATTTATATTTATTCGTTTTTTTTTACATATATTGATTATGTTTATAGTATGAAAAACAATAGATTTGAAGCTTGTTAGTCAATCTAAAAATTATCCTATTGGCTAATCAGATATGAATTGTCTGAATTTTGAACTTATTTTACCATTAGTTATTAATTAACATAATAAAAATATATAAAGAATTGATTTAATATTAATTAAATTATGTAATAATAATTGATATTCTTTATCAATTAAAAATTTGTACTTACTGTTCGTAATTTTAATTAAAAACAAATTTTGCAAACTGTTTTATAACTTCTACCCTACAATGATGTCGATTAACTGAACTATGACGTTAGTCTGACGTAGTTTCACGTCGTTGTGACGTTAGTTTCCTTTACGATGTCTTGTCAACGATACAATAACGTTGATTGATATCATTATGACGTTAGGTCTACGTCATAATAACGTCGATAATGAAATGCCTTATGTTTTTTTTCTATTTTTTCGCATTGTTCTCATGTATTGCATTATGAGTATTATAGTTAAAGTTATAAAAAGATATGATTTAAATGAAAGTATAGTAGCTACTTTTTTAATGGTTATTGGAATCTTGTGGATATAGCATTTGAAATGAGAGAATGTTCTCAGGCACTTCCATCAAGATATATACCCGTTCGTCTGGTATTCAACTTTCTATTTATTTTACGTAAATCGAATTAGCCAGGACTACTTGAAATTCCAGAAGGGCGCATAGCTCATCGTTTCATAGGATTATTATATATGTGCATATTGAGTGGTTCCACATATTTAGATTTTTTTTCATATTGAATGACATTAGATTCAGCACACGCCCCGTGCATTCGATTAAATTTTCCATAACTTCATGGAGACAACAAGGAAAATGCGTTCCACCCTTATATATATACCCACACGTGCATCTTTCCTCCACCCCTGCTGTATACTTTTTTATTCAACTTTTCCATCGCCACCGTTTGCTTTGTTTCATTATTGCAAAATAAACTTCACAAGTCCATTAAAATTCATAGCAAAAATTTGATTTCCAAGCGCACACAAAAGTTTATAATTACTTTATAAGACAGAAATATGAGACTGAAGTGGCGATGTACGAGAAAAGGGCAAAGAACTGATTTATTTTTCATCCCCCTCCCGTTTGCTTACCTGCCTGTAGGAGATTTTTTTCTCCCTTGATAAAAATTTGCAGAAATTTAATTTCTGCCTGGAATAATTGCGTTTCGAATGCATGACAACAGTTTTGGTATTTTGTCGTTCTGAAAAGGGGTTGCAACGGATCGGACCTGGCACGAACATATTTGGAATTTTCACAGTGAATGCATTCCATTGTTAAGGTTCATAAAGCAATCGATAAAGTGTGTGTATGGAGGCGGTATGATACATTTTATTACTTTTCACCTAGAGCGTTTGCTGTGCTTCCTGTTTCCGCCACATGGCAAACGCGACACGGCATTGCTTCTTCTTGAAATATTAGAAATCCTGAAGATTTGTCACGTAAGCTCTGCCGCCATTATGTAACCGGAAATTTCCGTGTCGCGGCGAAAAAAAAGGGAAGAAAATGATTGCGAGTAGTATCGAAACGCAAGGGAATCTCGAAAGAAGAGAACGGAAAAAATCCCTTTCAGTGTAAACACATCATTTGCTTAAAGTTTTACTTCGATACAAAGGCCAATCGATTTATTGCCAGGAAAAACTCCGTTTTCCTTTCAATTAGGTTTCACTTTTACGCTCCGCTTTTGGACAGCATCCAGCGAAGAATATTTTCCATAAATTCAGATGAGGCTAAACATGGAAACTTTACGAACAGCACTCTTAAGGGTCGTGAAATTATGTGAGGAAGGTTGATAATTGTTGCATTCAGGGTGGGTCGTTGTCCGGCAATTTCGGTTTGTTTGTGAAGTTTGTCGGGGAGGTCTTACACACATTAGACCCAAGGCTTCTTCATTCCCTTTAAGCGCTTTCCATATTCCTCGTACTCGCTTTCACCCGTCGGGAGAGTCACATAATTTAAATAAAATACACCCCTTCTCAGGAGACTTTCCCACAAGACCTTAATCCAATACTTAATTCCGCGTTTCCTCTCACTCCTATACCCCTCCACAAGGCCAGCCCATCCCATCTGAAACCCAAATCTCGTAATCGTAATCTGCTTTTCCTCTTAGCCCTTTTGTATTTAAATCGCATAAATTTCTTCATTCCTACTTTATTTCGGGTATAAAATTTCTTTTAATTACTTTCACAATTTTACCGCCATTCTCTAATCACGACTAATGAAATTTAATTTTAAAACACCGTTTAAATACTTTTCCATTCCACTTTGTAAATGTTTTAGATAATAATTTATATTTCATTA
>NW_017097694.1:0-9884 GCF_001412225.1 Nicrophorus vespilloides
GTTTTAGCCGTTTGGTTGTAATTGGCGTTCAAAATTGAAAAAATGCTCGAAAAAGCAGTGTTTTCACATTTTATTGATTGTCTCAGGAACTGTAATAGGTAGAATGGATCCAAAAAATGCATATCATACTTGGATAGTTGTGGAATGCAACGTTTATTTAGTTAGTGTTATTTTATCCATTTGTCTCTCATTCCTGTGCAAAATTAAGTTAATTATACTTACCCTTTCTATGTAAGTTATATCTCATGTATAAAGTACTTTTAAGTAAGTATTTAAAAGGGAAGAAAAGGATCTTGAATAGCAGTAAGAAATGTGGGTAATAAAACATGCAGATAAACGTAACAGATAGGATAATTAACAAAATTTACTGATAACAAAACTTTGTTGTAACAGTTTCTTGCAATTAATAATAATGTAGATAATGCTAAACCTTGATTAATCTGAAACAATAGAGTGATGGTAATTAATGATCGAAAGAAAGTTTGTTACCTAAATCGGATATGATTTCTGCAAATTTCAATTTTGATAAATTGCGAAAAATATAAATTATAAATAAATTAAATATTTCAAGATGAGAACTATACGTAAACGTAATTTCGATGGTTGTATGCGTTAGTACACGAGTTTGAAAAGAGATGGGGTGAGAGGGTTGAAGAACAAACTGAAGGGAAGCACACACACAGAATCCCCGTTTGTTTGGCTTTCATTTATCGTCCGAGCGAACCGCAGTTTTGTTGGTGGCGGCGGCGAAAGAGTAGAGTTGCGTTTAAATAATGCTCTCATTTCATAAAAGTTATCTGCCTCTGTAATCGTTAAACTCATCCCTCGACGACTCTCGTTCAAATAGACTCACAGTTGTTTGTTCATCATCCCTTTAATTTTATTTACTACTCCACACACAAAAAAAAAACCTATATGATTAACTCTAGTTTATTAATTTTTCTATTCATTTCAACTATTCAAAAGAGATACATTTGAATGCGCCTCTTGCAATCCTTTACTTTAATAACGTTTCCGAGCACAATTATACTGAGTTCTGATTTACGTTGAAAGCAGCGGAAAACCTTTCTTCGAATTCGGTGCATTCCCTCACAAAGTACGCACTCAAAAATATAAATAAAGGATTCAACGTTGCAGGACAATCAAATTAAAATCTTATTATTATTGTACATTATTCGAAGCTAAAATACATTTCGTTTTATCGTCCTTGTTTATTTGGTTATGATTAAAATGAAGAAGTAGAAAAAAAAACAGAAGAAAATAATATAAATGGAAGGTTTTTGTTTCCTTGAAGCATTTATACGAAACTCGAACCACCCTCCCCGCTTCCCTCCAAGAGCTCAGAATAATAACCCCATTCAGGATTGTTATTCCTTCTCGACTCTCTTCTCCTCCTCATCCTCCTCTCTTTTCTCCCTTTTATGAAACTTTAATAATTATACAAAGAGTCTGAAAACTTGGGATACAATAACACAGCAAACATTTTATATCGCTGTTTAAATTAATGAATTCCATTTGTCGTAAATTCATTTTCCAGTTTCAAAATAATTATAAACTTTATCCACTTTTCTCTCATTCCATCTCTTTCTCTCTCTCTCTCAGTCATTCGGTGCACAAAATAAAAGCAGAGGAAACAACAGAACACACACAAAAAAAAGTAAAGAAATGCGGTTGCGATTCAATTACAAAAAAAAGGGATTCAGGCGGCGTCGGACGATTTCATTTAATTAATAGTGTTAAAAATTTTTGTTTTCTTTTGTTGCAAACAAGCTCGGTGATCCATTATTATTATTGTAGCAAAATAAAAAGAGTAGAAGTAAAGACGTTACACGCCGTTAAGTTTCTTTTTCATGGCGAATTAAACTGTAATTTCTTCCTTTACGATTTTGCTTTCAAGGAACATAACTTTGCAATTATTCCAATTTTCTTAATACCATTTCAGTATTTTCCTAATCCTCCAATCTTTGAGTTGTTTCAATCAAAATTATTGATAAAAAAATAACCTAGCTACATTCTAGGAACAACAAGAACATTACTGCAATGTTTATTTCACAGAATAGAGAAGAAACACAGCTACACGATGGAAGGTTTCATTTAATTACTTATTTGAACGCGGCTTCGTCTCCTTTTTCGTTATTTTCTTGCACTTTATTTCATTCCTTTTTATCTTTTTCTTGTTGCTTGCTGCTGTTGTTGTTGTTATTGATTGATCGATCGATCGGCTCTTTTAATGGAAAATAACTGTGGCGCAATTATTTCGTAACAGTTGTTAAATTGATTTCGCCGCAGCTTTATGTAGAAAATCTGTATTTAATTTCAAAATCGACCAACGAGAAAACCACTAATCACTTATATAATATCTCTACTTCTTTCTTTCATACAGTTTATTAATATTTAATGAAACGCATTTGTCGGTATGCCGATAATTGCTAAAAATTTTGAATTTCTAATGAAAATACGTTACGTATCATTTCATTACAAAAAAAATAAATAGCTGTAAGAAATGTTTAGTTATTATTTTTCATCTTCTCGAGTAATTGTACAGGAATTTGCATGTAATTACTTAATTGCATCGCAATCATTCAATTAACAATCTTTAAGATATTTATTGGCATTTCTTGCATTTATAATTGATAAATAAATTAATTTTTTTCTTTAATCTTTACTCACAAAAACTCAATTAATTATTAAATATGCTTATTGCAAAAGTTCAATTAAGAATCAAATAATTGATATTTAAAAAAAAATCAATAGTGCATGAAACAAATGAATTTGTAAAAAACAAAATCGAATTCTGATTGATATAATAATAACAACAACAACAACAAAAATGTAGTAATAATAATAATAAATAATTTCGTTTGCGAAAAATTGTTTAGATTGAATTTCCGTCGCGACAAAAGCGAAGAGTGGAAAAATTGAAATTGAAATTTTCATCTTCTCGAGTAATTGTACAGGAATTTGCATGTAATTACTTAATTGCATCGCAATCATTCAATTAACAATCTTTAAGATATTTATTGGCATCTCTTGCATTTATAATTGATAAATAAATTAATTTTTTTCTTTAATCTTTACTCACAAAAACTCAATTCATTATTAAATTTGCTTATTGCAAAAGTTCAATTAAGAATCAAATAATTGATATTTAAAAATAAATCAAAAGTGCAAGAAACAAATGAATTTGTGAAAAACAAAATCGAATTCTGATTGATATAATAATAATAACAACAACAACAAAAATGTAGTAATAATAAAAAATAATTTCGTCTGCGAAAAATTGTTTAGATTGAATTTCCGTCGCGACAAAAGCGAAGAGTGGAAAAATTGAAATTGAAATTTTCATCTTCTCGAGTAATTGTACAGGAATTTGCATGTAATTACTTAATTGCATCGCAATCATTCAATTAACAATCTTTAAGATATTTATTGGCATCTCTTGCATTTATAATTGATAAATAAATTATTTTTTTTCTTTAATCTTTACTAACAAAAACTCAATTAATTATTAAATTTGCTTATTGCAAAAGTTCAATTAAGAATCAAATAATTGATATTTAAAAATAAATCAATAGTGCATGAAACAAATGAATTTGTGAAAAACAAAATCGAATTCTGATTGATATAATAACAACAACAAAAACAACAAAAATGTAGTAATAATAATAAATAATTTCGTTTGCGGAAAATTGTTTAGATTGAATTTCCGTCGCGACAAAAGCGAGGAGTGGAAAAATAGAAATGAAAAATGCACGCATTTGAAATATGCATGTACACTCGTAATACTCGATTTCGTAATTTTGCGCATTGAGCAAATCAAATAGGTATAAATAAATGTGTGCTCTATATATACGTGCAGAATTTGATTCGGATTTGATTGAAATTAAACTTTCGCGACTCGCGCAGTTTTTATTAAATAAATTTCCGAAACAAATTGAAATTTATATTTGATTTTCTACGGAAAATCCGGGGGGGGGGGAGTTTGGTTATAAATTATATATTGCGTGATTTACTATGTTTTATTTTATGACAATATCGTAAATATTTTCAAAATAAAACTGTTTTTTTTGGATTATTATTGTTTGGAAATAGTTGTTTTTTTTTCTAAATAATTCATTAATAAAATTATGCGTGGTGTCCCACAAGGAAGTGTACTTTGTCCTATTTTTGTTATTGATTACGCGAAATGCATGGAATTTACCAATTAATGAATGAAACAAAAGTAAATCCTTGGCATGACGCGCGAAAACATGGCAAAAACTAAATTATTTTACGTAATAATCCTATTCCATTAATTGTTACAACTGAGCGAAATTGGATAATTAAACTATCCTTTTCCTTGTATTTAGGGTATAAAAATTCGTATATTTATTAGAACGTTGGTAGTAATGATGAATCACAATTAGCCATTTGTTTTTTCAAACTTCCTCTCTCTCTTTCGCTCATACTATATCCATTAAATTCGTCCTTGTTCACCCGAATTCTCTCTCTTTCTCTCTTTTTTTTTTTTTGTGATATAGTCCACGGTGCTGGGGAAGCCCTTTTAAGAATCTTAATTGGAAAAGTTCGCGGCGAATGGGTTTCCCTAATTAAATATCTACCCAACTTTAACAATTGAAAATATTAATTAAATCCTTTCATTGCCATCCCACATTTTTAACGAACACAATTGCAGACAACATGTTTATTCATATTGCGTTTTATTGTTTTCCTACAACGCTCGAACGAAGTGAGTTTAATCGGATTAAAATTGTGTGTAATTTTCTTAATAATTCGACGAAAAAAAAACTGATGAGAACGTCGAGAATATTATCGGGGGAGTTGATAAAGCTCGAGGAGTAATAAACTTTACGAAATTTAATTTCAGCATGTACGTGAAAGCTTGACGGGATTTCCTTTCTTTTTTTTTACTATCTCTTTTCTAGCTTGTGTAAAATTGTTTTATTTTTCATTTAAGCTTCGTCCATTTAATCGTCTCATGTAGTAGTGACATGTAGTTTTCTTCTCGAAGGAAAATTCTATCCATTTTCTTTATTTTCTTGAGGATAAACACGTTCTTAAATTTATCCAAAAACTTAATAGAATTGCCTCAACTTTGACAGCTCAGAACAGAAGAACGGTGAGTAACACAAATCTAAAAGTAGGCTCATTGGAAAGGCAATTATTTTAACTTTAATTTTTATATTAAATAATCTAGTAAGTCTAGTTTTTTGACGATTAATAAGTAAAAAAAAGACTCATATAGCAAAGAACAATTCATTTTGTCCATTTAATTGTCTCCGAGTATTGACATGTAGTTTTCTTGTCGAAGGAAAATTCTATCCATTTTCTTTATTTTCTTGATGATAAACGCGTTCTTAAATTTATCCAAAAACTTATTAAAATTGCCCCAAAAAGCATTACTCAACTTTGACAACTCAGAACAGAAGAACGGTGTGTAACACAAATCTAAAAGTAGGCCCATTGGGAAGGCAATTGTTTTAACTTTAATTTTCATGTTAAATAATCTATTTAGTCTAGTTTTTGACGATTAATAAGTAAAAAAAGACTCATATAGCAAAGAACAATTCATTTCGTCCATTTAATCGTCTCATGTAGTAGTGACATGTAGTTTTCTTGTCGAAGGAAAATTCTATCCATTTTCTTTATTTTCTTGAGGATAAACGTGTTATTAAATTTATCAAAAAACTTATTAGAATTGCCTCAAAAAGCATTACTCAACTTTGACAGCTCAGAACAGAAGAACGGTGTGTAACACAAATCTAAAAGTAGGCTCATTGGAAAGGCAATTGTTTTAACTTTAATTTTCATGTTAAATAATCTAGTTAGTCTAGTTTTTTTTGACGATTAATAAGTAAAAAAGCAAAGAACAATTTATTTCGTCCATTTAATCTTCTCCGAGTAGTGACATGTAGTTTTCTTGTCGAAGGAAAATTTTAACTACTTTCTGTCTTTTCTTGAGCATAAACGCGTTCTTAAATTTATCAAAAACACTTATTAGAATTGCCTCAAAAAGCATTATTCAACTTTGACAACTCAGAACAGAAGAACGGTGTGTAACACAAATCTAAAAGTAGGCTCATTGGAAAGGCAATTGTTTTAACTTTAATTTTCATGTTAAATAATCTAGTTAGTCTAGTTTTTTTTTGACGATTAATAAGTAAAAAAGCAATCGTCTCTGAGTATTGACATGTAGTTTTCTTGTCGATGGAAAATTCTATCCACTTTCTTTCTTTTCTTGATGATAATCGCGTTCTTAAATTTAACCAAAAACTTATTAAAATTGCCTCAAAAAGCATTAATAAATTAATAAATGAAGAAAGACTCATTGATATATAGAAAGCAATAATAGCAATATTGAAATATTCAAAGCGTTTTTGTTTAATAAGTTTGATTTTATGTACGAAAATCGTGAATATTTGCCAGCATCAATATTTGCGAAGAATTTTTCGGCGTTTAATATTGAAAATTGCGCGCAGTTCGTGTTTTAATATATATATATATTCCTGTATTAAATTCGGGAAAAAATACTTCGTGAAAAAGTAAATGCAAATATAATACGAAACGATGATGTATATAATATTATTCGTATGTAATATTAATACGAGAGGAATTTTTGTGTTTATCCTTTTTCTTTTTTTTTAACATCTTTGTAGGAATATTTGCATATCAAACTTCACAGAGTTACGAATATGTTCGTGATATTCGTATAAACTAATACACATTGAAATTGAATTTCTTTCAGCGTTTTATTTGTGTTATTTGTTTATAAACATATAAATACAAAAAAAAAAGTAGGCTATGATCGCTTGGTTCAATTCCTAAAAACCAACAAAATTTGTGGTGGCTGTTAAACCCGAAAGAGGTAGAAATAGGGACGAAAGAGAAAGAGTGAGACTTTTTAGTTAAGATTATACAAAATTTTGTCATTTGATTGTTTAAGTTTAAAAAAGTTAATTAAGACAAATTTAATGAATAAAGATAATAAAATATGTGTTTTAGCTAATAGATTGTAAATGATAAAAAAATGAATTGGTGGACTCAAAGGAAATAAAATAAAAAGAAAGGACGAGAGGATCCGGGTTGTCTGGATTCGTATTTCTTTTTTTTTGTTCGTTCTTCTTTTGCTCCTCGGTGTCCGGAAAGTGACCATCTGGGCTTTAGTAACCTGTAGAATGTCGTTTCGGGGTCCCCGAACACACCGATTGCGACCCTTATCTTCAGCGCCGTGCATCTCAATGATTTAACAATTTGCTTTAATCGACCCCCTGTTAATTGATATTCTTTATAATTTTTAATTAAATAAGTTAATAACAAACAAACAATTGATTTATTTAAGGTTACGTACGTTTTTGGAGCAGACGTTACGTAAAAAGTAATTCGAATGTATGTATGTATGTATATATATGTGATGTCGTTCGCGCGATGAGAAGAGAGAAAGAGGGTCTTGCGATTGTGCAGGGAAGACGAAGATGCAACCGATCGATACATCATTTGGGCTGTTTCCATGGCAGCACATGCTACACCTCCTCCCCGCCGTGCACCTCTTTATATTAGCGACGAGCGGGGTGGGTGTGGGGGTTCGGTTTCAAAATGAATATTTTCTATTTAAGTCGAATTCACGACGAAATGACCGAATCTAAAGTTTCTTCTCCCATTTTTTTTGTCGAAGAAACCAAAAAAAAAACACTCTTCTTCACCGCCATCCAAATTACGCTTAATTCCACTATTTTATTCAGCTTCGCTTTTGATCTCAGCAACCTCAAAGCTTCATTTTGTTCCCTTTTTCAATTCAATTATCATTCAATTTCAATTGCAAATTTTCATACGTAATTAACAACAATTCCTTTTTTTTTCTCCAAAATCAACTTATTACCTGTGATACTTTAATAATGTGACGTAGCGTATCGTAAAAACCGTATCGGAATTGGGGGTTCGACCGTATAAACTTTTATTGCGCGAATATTCGCAGCTAATTGATGCATTTATATTTTGTGTGCGTGTGTCCTGTTCCTTTTTTTTTATATGTTTTGTTCATTATTATTATTTTAACGGCCCTCGGCTTCCATTAACGTTCGTTTTGCTCCTCTCTCCTATTTTTTTTTTGTTACTGGCTGAAAACGTTATGAATTCGGAAATAAAAACCTTTCAAACCGTATTAAAAATACGCTTTTTTTCCGTTAAATTTTCATATAACCGATTTAATAAAAATAAAATGACCAAACGTAATCGAACTTTTATTTAGTTTACGTGTTTCTCGTTCGTACGTTTTGTCTTGTGAATTATATAAAATGTGTACGTTTTATATTGTCTAAATCGTTAAGGAATCAATAGAAATTGATTGATTTGTATGAATTTGTATGAATTATTTTGTAATTAAATATTGTAAATGTATCGTGTTGTGCAGATGATGGTGATGATGATAATAATAATATCATTTCGATTGTAACTAATAACTGAAGGCAACATAACTTTGTAATTAGTTTGTCCTCATTTTCGACGAATCGTTTTATCCGTTTCCTCCCTACGGACTCTGAACCCTATTTCTGCAGTTAATTGCTTTCGCATGTATTGCAAATAAATATGTCATCATTACTCACAGATCGATGATGTTGTAACGAATGATCCAATCAAGTGAAATTTCTGAATGCAAAAAATGCGACACCAATAAATAAATCAATTTTCTCGATAACTAAACATTACATATTTATAAATGAGCACGCAAATTAAAGCTAAATGTTTGTGCTTCTAACCATTATATTTGAAACTATTATAACTATTACAGTTTTCCTGTAGTTTTCAGTCAAAGTTGAAAAAATGTTTTTTTAAGCCTCTGAAAATCGAGTGTCTTCACAAATCATCAATTTTCTCAAAAACTAAACATTACATAATTACAAATGAGCACGCAAATTAAAGCTAAATGTTTGGGCTTTTAACCATCATATTTGAAACTGTTACAACTATTACAGTTTTCCTGTAGTTTTCAGTCAAAGTTGAAAAAAACGTTTTTTAAGCCTCTGAAAATCGAGTCTCTTCACAAATCATCATTTTTTTCAATAACTAAACATTACACAATTATAAATGAGCACGTAAATTAAAGTTAAATGTTTGTGCTTCTAACCATCATATTTGAAACTATTACAGTTTTCCTTTAGTTTTCAGTGAAAGTTGAAAAAAACGTTTTTGAAGCCTCTGAAAATCGAGTGTCTTCACAAATCATCAATTTTCTCAATAACTAAATATTACACAATTATAAATGAGCACGTAAATTAAAGCTAAAGGTTTGTGATTTTAGCTATCATATTTGAAACTATTACAACTATTACAGTTTTCCTGTTGTTTTCAGTCAAAGTTGAAAAAACGTTTTATAAGCCTCTGAAAATCGAGTGACTTCACAAATCATCAATTTTCTTATTAACTAAACGTTACACAATTATAAATGAGCACGTAAATTAAAGCTAAATATTTGTGCTTCTAACCGTCTTATTTGATACTATTATAACTATTACAGTTTTCCTGTAGTTTTCAGTCAAAGTTGTAAAAACGTTTTTTAAGTCTCTGAAAATCGAGCGTCTTCACAAATCATCAATTTTCTCAATAACTAAACATTACACAATTATAAATGAGCACGTAAATTAAAGCTAAATGTTTGTGCTTCTAACCATCATATTTGATACTATTACAACTATTACAGTTTTCCTGTAGTTTTCAGTCAAAGTTGAAAAAACGTTTTTTAAGCCTTTGAAAATCAAGTGTCTTCACAAATTATCAATTTTCTCAATAACTAAACATTACACAATTACAAATGAGCACGCAAATTAAAGCTAAATGTTTGTGCTTTTAACCATCATATTTGATACTATTACAACTATTACAGTTTTCCT
>NW_017097695.1:0-79044 GCF_001412225.1 Nicrophorus vespilloides
TATTAACTAACGACTAACGTTTTTCTATATTGTAGCATTATTTTACATGAGAAGTAAAAATATAATATTGATTAACTGATGTTTACACTTTAAATTGATATAATTAGAGATGAAAAACAAATTAACGTAATTATAGATATTAATTCCCAAAGCGAAGTATTGTAAGCGGAAATTCCAAATTATTCCTTCTTTGTTTCATGAGTTGTTTAGCTCACCTTAATGTATAATGCATAATCATTATTGGAAATTACTAATTTCTTCATTTATATCCGTCCTTCGTAAATTTGGAACTTATTATTTTCATAAACATAAATTCGGGAATTACAAATTTAGGAATTTTGGATAATTTATTGTATACATAAATAATATATATATAAATAATATATATATAAAAATTGGTTTCTGATATTATTTTTATTATTTAATTTTTAATATTTCTAAATAGCTTTTCTAATACAAAATTGAAAATATTGTGTTATAAAACAAAGTATTTTTAGTAAAAGTAACAAGGCCAAGCTTGAATGTATGTATAAATATATTTGAAAAAATTTATAATTTATTCTCGTTTCATATAATACAAAGTAAATCATATACAGAAAATGTGGGTGTACAAAAATCAAGTTATAAGATACATAAATATTACTATTAAATTTATCCTTACAAATTCCTGCACAAAAATAGAAACAGCCTTAAATGAAAATATTCTTAATAGATATAAATATATAAGAATCAAGTAAATAAGGGAATTTCGAGAAGAAAGACCACGGTCGGTTTTCTCCAAATTGGATCCAATTTAAATAATAAGGGAATACTAGTTAATAATATATAAGTTTCACAATTTACATTTTTTTTAATGAAAATTACGTAACTGAGAACTAATTAAAAGTTTTATAATATAATTGTTACATATAAATATAATATCATAATTGTGATGCAGAAACTTTATAGATAACTGTATACGAGTACATGGCATGCACATTCATTTACAAAGAATATCACTAATTACAATGAATTTAGAAGACTCATTGTTAATGTACACCACACCATAAGCGACATCGTAATCATCACCAGGATTGAGACTAACTGAATTGACATATGCACACTTTGATATCACGTGTACATGATAATTAGCACATATTTAGATTAAGTCTTTGTGAGCAGTATAGTTCAGGCTGTTTGTTCAATTACTTAAGAAATGACGTTTATTTATATTATAAATAATTGTACACATAAATATTATGTCAAAAAGCAAAAGATTTGACTATTTCAATTTACGTCTACGAACCAATCATCAGATTACGCGGCCGATTATGGACAGTAGTTGTAAATCGCGTTGATTGTTCAACGGTCGGGCAGAAAACAAAAGTTCGAATTGAAACTTAAATGAACTGAAACTGTTTCCTCTTTCAAATTTCACGCCTAATTGACGGAACACACTCGAGGTTCTCATTTGAAAAGTTACATAAGTGGAACGGCTTAATTTCGTGTTCGCCTCGCCAACACGAGTTTTCAGTTCCATTGCTTTCAGTCATTATGCAATCGCCGGAGATGTTTTTTTCCTTCTTCTCGTTTTAACTTCTGGTCACCGCATTTGCATAGATTTGCATACCGGTAATCGCAGTATGGAATATACTCGGTCGCCTTAATTTGGCTGGTTTCCATTTTCCGTGTACAATAATGGGTATGTTGTGATAATATTGATTTATGCTTTAATCCTGTTCGTAAATACTCAATTATCGAGTGATTAGATTGGGATGAGGAAAATATTGTTGATAAATCTATTATTATCAATATAAAAGTTTTAGTTTTATTTTATTGTGTATAATAATAAATTATATTTTATATTTGATAATTTTTCACTAAAAAATGCCTTTAAATTATGTATCTCAAAATCATGTATGTATTTCGAAAGTGCATTTAATGCATATGAGTATTTACGTAAATTCTGCACTATTACGAAACGAAGAATTTAAATTGAAAGTATAGGAAACATAATTGGGAATTATCGATTTTATAATCAGTCTTTAAAATATATTCAAAAGCATTTTCGCGTCCATTTCTCACGTTCCATTTATTTATTTGCCGTTTAACTGAAGACTTAGAAATATGTGCGTAGCGCAGATGTTATTACGGTGTTTATTTGATCATTATGTGGCATATGCTTCCTTTAATAACACTATAATTTATTTGCTTTTCCAGTTTGTCATCGTGGTGATAGATTCTACGGACAAAGAGCGATTGAGTATGATAAGGGAGGAACTGTGCAAGATGCTTTCCAACGAGGAACTGTCGAAGGCTGGAGTGTTGATCTACGCCAATAAACAGGATCTGAAAGGTTCGATGTCGGCCTCCGAGATATCCAGGGAATTAAATTTGACGTCTATCAAGCAGCAACAGTGGCATATTCAGTCCTGCTGTGCGTTAACCGGAGAAGGGTAAATTTGATCCAATTTTGTGCGTAATTCATCATTAACTTTCCCCTTTTTTTTTCTTGTAGACTGTACCAGGGGTTGGAGTGGATCGTGAGCAGACTTAAAAAGAAATGACTAATCCTACAAAACATGTCTTCGTATGTGTGTGTAAAAGCGAATTGATGAATGGGTTACCTATAATAATAATAAAGAAGATGTCTCATATTGAGAATAATTCGGTTGTGTTTAAAGATGAATCCATTTGAGGGAAAACTAAATGTATTTTTTTTATATGTTGTTATTATTATTTTCTTTTTCTTTCTAAAACTAAATCTTCTACAATGACATTCGAGCCATTTTTATAGCTTTGTAAATATTCCAAAATACAACAACAACCACAAAAAACTTACAAGACTATAACCGATTACATTCTGTTATAATGAAATTTATTATTCTCTCGTGTTCCTGTTTTTAATTCATTTATGTTATGATGGTCTACCTACTACTAATTCAATCAAAATAAAATGGATCCATATGATTATGTTGTCTTTATGTGTATATATTTAAATTAATAAATTAATCATACATTTTCTAAAACAATTTTTATTCACTTATTTTAATAAAAAAAAGTACTTATTTGTAAATCCTTAACATTAAACAACTTCACTTCCTATCTCCTGATAGCAATCACTATAATGATTTTTTTCTTCAAAGAGTCTGCAATTATTTCACATAATTATTAAACATATTTGTGTTAAAATATCAACAGTTTGTATATAAATTATACAACATTTTAAATCAAATCTTATGTACTTCGATATATTATTTTCAGTTATCGATTAAAAAATTAATAATACCTATCAAATAATTTATTTGTTGTTCTTGTACTCCTAATCACTACTCCCACCCCGTATTTAGAAATAAAAATTGTTGTTCTGGTGACCCCTCTGCCTGCCTATTTTGGTGATCTGGATCTGCTTGAACATTTTGTATAATTTGATATGGTCGATCTCTTGTTTCTACTGCTTGTTTTTTTTATTTGACCAATAATTTGGGCAACTTTAGCAGAACTTGCTTGAGGTGAATGATTGTGACCGACAAATTTACGAATGTGATGTTGTCCATTCACATTGTGGTCACTCTGCCCTTGCAGATCGTTGCTTTTATTTTCTCGCAGCACCAATAAAAAATGTTCTTCCGGTTTCTCTCCTTCCCCATTAAATATCCACGTGCACAAATTTTATCACTTATTTTTTGTGACGGAATTATTTCACAAATATCAATTTTTACAAATCTTGATGAGTCGAAGTGTCGTGTTGTGTCTCGGCGATGGGACACTGCTCATCATTGACTACTTACGAAGTAAATTATTATTATTACGGGGTTGGAGATGTGTTTAGGAGTAGAGCTTTGTTTATAATGATGATTAAGCGTTTTCACGAAATTCGGAGTATTAAAAAATGTATTCGATTGTTTACGCTTAGTTTCTTTCTTTGTTTTTGGTTATACGATAAGTTCAAGTTATAAAAATGTTATTGTAGAAATTTTAATAATAAAAGATACTGCCGGGATTTCGATTGTCACCGATAAGTAACATAAACAAATGGAATAAACTCCCTTCACCGTGTGTGAATGGCAAAACAGTTCATTCTAGTTGCATCTTAGTGTTCTTTGTGATTACACATATTTCAAAACTTCTGTTCGGACATATTATTTGTGTTTTTTGTTAGGTAACATTTTTATAACACTTGCATGTCTCCGAATAGAAAGCAAAAGAATAAAAATAACATAGATATGATAAGCAAAATCATTAAAAAGCGAGACCAAGTTATACTTTTTTCCGGCATGGAACGCATTATCGTATTTTACATTAGTTTATATGGGAAACATTGTTTAACAGTAGGAATATAATGATACATGTAGAACTAGTTTAAGTGACAGAAAATATTAATAGTTTGCAACACATTTCTGTCATTTTGTATAATAATATTATTCAAGATTATACTGTTTATATACTACAGAGCAGCAGTCGCCAACCTTCTTGATCGTGAGGTCACCAATCGCAAAATATTGAATCCAGCGAACCACTACCATGATATGAAATGATTCTTATATCTGTTTTTGCTTTAGGTCTTTTATAAATATGCAATATAATAAGGGAAAAATTGTAAAAAAGTAGAATCACAATATAAGAAAAACAAAAATTGCAAATATATCCAAATTACTCTACGGAATACCAAATACTCTCGAGGACCACAACTGAATTTTTTGAACGGGCCGTGAAATGACAGCTGTCGCCTTGTGTTAAAAGAAGGAAGTTATGAAAAACTTAATAATTAAGTTGCTGTACAATTAAAAACAATTATGTTGGGTAGTATGGCAAAAAGATTGGTAAGCAATGATATAGATCAGCGCGATACACTATATTTGTTGACGCATTGAGGTAAAGTCATTTCATGACTCATTAACAATTTTATCTATGTTGAGAACATATTTATTCTTCGTATTTCTTCAAACAGAAAATTATCATCAATAACTTCTTTCAATTGTTTCGTTACAAATATAGTTGTAAAATAAACATCTTCATATTTAGTTTCAGCAAATGGTAGTTTTTTACTAGATTTTTATACTTAATTCCAGAATCAGAAATTGTTAGTTTTTATTTAAAACTAGAGATTATGAGACTCAATTTCTTGTGCAGTTTTGTTTAAAAATTATGCCTCGCTGTGAACAAAATAGAGCATAATTTTAGACGATTGATTAAGAAATAATGCTTTCAATCTCGCAAAATGTCATTTTGTACCTATTACAATGTTCCGAGATAATAGCCCATTTTGCACCGGGTACATTACAGGAGTCGAAAAACTTAAATGTATCTAATATATATTTGAGGCTCTAGAATAATTTTTAAATTGTTCTTTGAGATAGGTTTGGTTCTTTTGATTCATCAATTTGCCGACAGATGGTATAGTATATCTCAGTTAAGTTAGAGATGGAGTAAGTTTTTCAAATTTGAAGATTCAATCGATTTCGGTACATTATAAAATTGAAACACAACGGTTTGTTTTGTCCACTCTTATTTTTTCAAGGTTTCATAAAATATTTAGAAAATAAAACAAAAATGGAATTGTGTTATCTTATTTGATGTCAATGCACTTATAATAAAATTTAATTATACTTACTCAGAAAAGCATCATAATGGTAAACTATCCACCGGAAAAGATTACCTACCTAATCTTAAATTTACTCAATGTTCACATTGATGAACAGATTGTAAATCAAATTACACGACATAAAAAAAACTAACTCAAAATAATGCATAATATAGCAAGTTACTATTCCTCTACCATTTTGTTACTTACTAGTTAATTTTTTTTAAATTTTGCTTACCTCCATAAACTCTAATTATATTAAATCAGTTACTTCAAGGAATAACAAGGTGCAACAGTTTCTATATGTGTGTCTAAGCTCACAGCGTACTTGTGAAGACAATATTTAGTACTTAAAGAATATGTAAATCATTTTTTAAATATAAGTAATATCTTCTAAATTTGTATGAAGATGAATTAGTGTATCTTTCGAATTTTGTATATAGAAATAAATGTTTAGATTTTCGTACAGTATATACCTGTATATATAGAAATTGGAGGAACTGTTATGTAAATTATATACTTGTTTTCAGATGCTAAATCATATAAACTACAGGTATCCCCGACTTACGAACTCCTGGACTTACGAACATTATTCTAAAGGCTCTAACTTGTTACAAGGACATATATAGATATAAAAAAATAACTATCCAAACAAAAATTAATAATTTCTGCTTTGCTTTGCTGCATTTGTTTCTTTTGTCGTTGAATTTAACATTTATAAAAGTAAAAACCATTATAAAGTGTGATAAGATATGTATTTTGTTTTTTTTAAGATTCCCCCGACTTACGAAAACCCTTTGGAACGGAACTAGTTCGTATGTCGGGTGATATCTGTATATGCAAAAATTAGAGTAGAATAAAAAGTTTGTGTTTCCTTTATTTGAAATATTAATATAAGGCCTAAGGAACTTTTTTTGTAAAAAATAGGTTTAAAAGAAACAAATTGGTGTATGTGTTGAGGTAATAATAATATATTTTAAGAAAAAAGCTTTTTTTATAATATTGCAATAGATCAATCGAGACTTAAAACAGATCTCGGTTCAAGATTGGAAACGCAGTTTCATATACATGGTATTTTTTTGTTTATTTATTCATTTGTAAAATTGAGCCGAATGCTTTTGGAAAATTCACACTCTCACGCACTTTGTTCCAATATATATATATATTTACATAACAATTAGGCCTATCGTTGCCTATACATTATTTTTATTTATTCATATGCCTACATCTTCAAGGGCCCGGCCGCTACCGAAATTGCATGCAAAAAAGTCTCCCAATCAGATTCGACGGCGTCCACAAACGACACGCGAATAGACGGTTGAAGATGCAGCGGGTCACTGGACTTCTAGATATTTTCGCTTAATTTTAGATTCCCAAAATAAGATTCATTTTGTGCAGATTTAAGTCACTCGTCTTCGAAACAAAGAGTAACACATATTCTCCTATATGGCAGTAATTATTTTTCTGAAATTAGGGTTCTCGGTGGGTGCATTAAAGCTTTGCTTCTTCGTCCGATATCACCGAAATAATGCACTATTAATCATCCTCATCAAAATGTCATCCATCGCATTACAATAATCACTCTTAAATATTCACGTTGATTCCAAAATTAAAAGAGCGAAAATATTTAGAGTTTCGATACAATGCAAAAGTTGTTCCATACAAATTGCGCACTCACTAATATGAAACAAAACAATACAAATATTATTGAACGTCGTTCACTTAGTGTTTTCTTTCTTTCTGTCTTTACATTATTGCTTTCAAGTTAAAACCAAACTCGCGGTTAAAAAAAAACTTATCATTATTTATGTAGAACTATGCACCGATATCATCTTTTTTTTTTGCTGATACCAAATATTATATATATATTTTTGTACAATTTATATATATATACAAATAAGTGTATATAACAATATTTTTTCTTCCACGATTTTTCTCCATTTAATATTAATATACGTTACAATGATAAGAATTCATAACAAGAATAGAATTGATAGATTCTAAGAACAAGTAATAAAATTTCGAAGGTTACAACCGGGACAGAGGTTTCTTGATTCAGTTCCGTTCATTTTTTTTTAAAGAATATGAAAGTCCGCACGGAACAAAGCAAAAAATAAATTTTTCATAGCACCAGCTCAACGGGGAGCTTTTTGTTTTATTCTTGCAATTTATTCTGGCTCCAATTAGATAAAATTATGCTCAATTTATTGTCAAACAAAATAATCACAGACCAACGTTTTGCTCTACATATTTTTTATCATTCGGACATCAAAGAAAAGATTCTTCTTAGAAATGATCTGCAACAGAGCGGAATCAATAAGGTGCCTTCTCCTGGTTGTAATAAAAGACGATATGAGCACCGAACTTCTGTTTTTTGTACACAATAACAAGTTGAAATATGTTTTTGTTGTACTTGGACATCAAAGAGAACAAAGTGAAATGAAACTATTATTATAGCAAATGTAAACGATATCACAAAACACATGGTCTAACGCTAGTAAACTTTAGAAGGAAAATAAATATATCTTCAACATTGCATAGAGTACATTGTCAACCCATAATCCAATTATTTAATAAGCAACATTCCTAAATCATTCATCAAATAAATACAAATGAAGATACAGCAATCTGAATTTTAATTGAATTTTATTTAGCTTCGTGCTGGTCTGTTAACATAATTGAATTGAATTGACAACGAAGCCAATGCAATGTATTTAATCACTTTTACTTGCTTAATTATGGTTTCGCCTGGTATTGGTTCAGTTATATTAATGCCGATATTTGTTTTTTTTATATAGTATTTACACGAATCGTTTTAAGGCTCCATAGAGGTTCGTTCTCATTTCCGCGCATCAAATTTGACATTGACAAATTTATTCTGCAAGGTTTGCCTGCAAGATACCTTAAATTAAATGGGTGATGAACAAAGAAAACGATCGGTAGCGAATTTCTGTTGCATATTAACAATCCGATATATCGTGACTACAGTAGAATTCATAAAGGAAGCTCTGAAAATATCAAGAAACAATAAACGAAGTGTATCTAAGAGATTATTTTCTCGCTTTTCAAACATTTTTTTTGTCTTCTTTTTTTTGAGATAAATTGGTTATATACGTTTTTTTTTAATGATAAAATCTATGTAATGAAGAACTGGGACTTGACGCGTGCTGTCGGTTCTTCATCGTTCAAAAATGTTATTCTAATTTTCTTTAATAGTTTAGCGTGTATATAAATGACAGGAGTAATTATAAGAAAATATTACGTGATAAATGGTACATGGTATAATTTGTCTTCTTCATCGAATACGCCGATATTTGGCCATCCACCATCGCCCGCTTCTTCCAAAAGTGTAGTGTGGATGTGTAATGTAGTAAGAGCTTCGCTCTGACAGAAATTCTTCTCTTAACTCTATTAATCCATTTTAGGTTATTTTTGCTTCTGCAAATCTACCAGCAAAGATTTCGGTTGGAAATATTCAGATCACTATAAAAGCTGCAGTAACCTCTTCCATTAAATACAGCATTTCCTATTATCAATTTGCTTTAAATTTGAATGCGCTGCGTGTTTCGAAAATGTGCCTAGATTTAAAGTTTTTTTTTGTTTGTTTTGCTTTATACTTGCACCGGACTGCTCGAGGATGAGGATTTTTTATCCTTCGTCTTTTTTGCTAGAAGTGTTTCTATGGTACATTTTGGTCCTTCGTCGGGACTATAGGACCAACGTACTTTCTCTCGAGTCGCAGGCTTTTCGTCCGGGGTCTTTATTTTGCGAGTTTTTACAAACTCGGTCACCTTATGTCACTGAATCTCACAGAACGGCATTTTTTGATTATCTTTGTTTTCCATTTCAGCGTTGCTAAAATCATCGTCTTTCGGACTATCTACGTTGCTCGTGCCTCCCTGATTCCCACTATAAAAATTATTGTCTATTAAGTTACGTACATTACACACAATATAGCTTACCTGATAGAACCAGGGGGGCACATTGATTGTCATCTAAGCGCCAGGGTGGATATCATGGGTGGCCTTGTCGGTTTATTTTCCAAAATCCTCTCGATTTCAGTCATCATATTAGTATTTAATTTCGGCACAAGCTAAAACATGGTACCTCTTATATCTGATACGAAGTTATATTTTTATTTGCATCTACCTGTAGTGATTGAATACTTTCATACAGTTGATCTACAGTGGTGGCACCTAAAAGTAGGCATTGGACAGATTCGTTCTTCAAGCACCAAGCTATTATCAATTGAGACAAAGTACAGCCTAAACGTTCGGCCAGCGCATTCAGTTCCCGAATTCTTTCCGTTTGTCTGCGTGATTCTTCAGGCTGTATTCTATCCTTCATCCAACTGTAGCTCTGTAACATTCAGTAATTCATCGATTATAACTTCTAGATATTATATATGTAGCTTTATTATACGTAAGTAAAATACTTCAAAGATATAATTTATAACTCCAAAAAAATATATAGATTTTTAATGTAAGGTGATAATTATTCAGAAATATTCTGATACGAGTGATTATAAAAATATAAGTGATTATTTTTTTTTAATAAAAATATAATATCTCTATTCTTTAGTACATATCTTTGTATATGACATCATTGTAATACATTACCTCTTTATTGACGGTTTCATCTTCTGTCCAAGAAAAGGAGCTGTATTTGTTTCGGAAGCTGGCGCGAGCAAACAATTGCGCGGTTGCGTCTTCCTTCCCTTGTGGCATCCCGATCGAAACTGGAGACCAGGCCATCAACCCTGTAACAAAGAAGAATGTACACACTTGAACGAGAATATATGTGAATTGCAATCTTCATCTCACCGACGCCAATCTTATTGTACAATTCCGGCATGTACAGCTCGGTCTTCTCCCTGCAGAACATGTGGTATTCGGTCTGCTCGACGATGGGCGTAACGCAGTTGAATTGTCTACAGTTGGTGTAAGCTTCCATTACCTCAACAGGAGACCATCGTGCTGTGCCCCAGTACATAGCCCATCCCTGCGATATGCAGTAATGCATGGCGCGGACAATTTCTGATAAGATACGAATCGATTAGCAGGGCGAAGGGATTCAGAGTTGGCATGTGGGATTCTTCTGCTGCTTACCTTCCATCGGACACATGGGATCCGATTTGTGAACAATGACCACATCTATGTAGGACAGCTGCAGGCGTGTCAGACTCGATTTTACACTCTCGATAATGTGCTTACGGCTCAGGCCTCGTTCATCCGATCTAAACCAATTTATTCATAAAACACTCGACCGTAGCTCATGCGCGATTTTCATTAATAACGCAGGTTCATTACCTGGTGCTCCAGTAAATCTTCGTGGTCACGATGTAGCTACTTCTCTTCCACGCCCTCCGCGTGAGTATTCTTCCCAATTCGATCTCAGCCCGAGGACCTATTGATTATGCAATTAGACAATCTCCAAAGATTCACTTCACTTTTTAAATAATACCAGAGTACGCTTCCGACAAATCGAACACGTTTATTCCGCTATCCACAGCCAGCACGATTATCTGTTCAGCCTGCTCTTCCGTCACACCCGAACTGAACGTAGACCAAGTGGCTAAAACATTATTTATCTAATTATGTTATCCTGTATTATATTTACATCTTATTCTTACTGCATAGAATGTAAATAAAGATACATCAAATACATGTTTGATACAATGAAAGAGTAAATTTGTATAATGATTATGCATTACTCAGAGCATTCAAAATGGAAGAGAGAGTTCCAGTAGGAATATTTGCTGTAATTGGTTATATAGCAAACATGAATGAAATATGTTTGCCAAAGAACTTGCTGCCGGCATGTTAAAGATATGTCGTGTGTTTGCAACACGATGAGCGGAATGTAGTTTGCGAACGGCTTTTGCGGTTTGGAAGCATTACTAAGCTATGTGAAACTATTTTACGACAAACATTCCCGGGTTATTAAATGGAAAATTGTTTTAAGTAATTAGCATTCATAAACAACTACTGGATTTTTCTTTCCTTTTTGTATTTCTAATCAATATTACTCTTTCATTGAGATATCAATTAATATGTTTTAAGGAATAGTTATTGAAATAATCCACAAAAAAATAAGAAATTATTATGAGAGTGATTAATTTTACATTTCTTACTTTTTAAAAGAAAGTATAACAAAGCTAAATAGCAAATGTAGAAATTGACAAGAATCATTTAGTAATATTATGATTATTTACCACATACAATGATAATCATTAAGCGAAAAACATTAATAAATATTTTTAGAAACTAATAATGTTACAAAAAGAAATACACATATATTTCTGGTCATCAACTTTTCAGCACCAATGAATATGAACGAATATTGGCAAAAACGACATCAAACTGAAATTTCCTAGTTGTTAATTTTAGTGATTATCTCTATTTAATTGATTCTTATTATTCATCACATACCGGAATAAAATTAGAAAGAAGAAAAAAATAACGAAAATGTACTACAAAATTGGAAAAGAAAGCGAATAATTGCTATAAGTTCAGATTGAAAACTAGTAATAAAATTTCAAAAATAAGTGTAAAGCGTTAGGTCTAGGTTATTAGAAGAATTGTATTTATGGTATTAAATATTAAACATGTTAAATTATGATAATTGATTATTTCTTGTCTTGTAGATGGTATTTAGATATTAAATGATTGCAGCAGGCGTGTCTGAAGTGTCAGTTGAGTATTTGAAGTTCAGTGATAATAAATACCCAGTCCAATGTTTGAGACACGAAGGCCACTTTTGCCGAGATTCTTGTATCGGAGTCCAGGTGTGATGGAGGTCTGTCTGCTGAGCTGCATCGGTGCTGCAGGCGCTGAATGGGTGAGTCCACTCAGGAGGAGCCTCTCTTTGGTGATGGTACTGTCCCGTTCTGCAAGGGCGCTGAGGCCGCTGCCCGCGCTGAACTCCTCCATGCAGTCCAAACTAGCTATCGGTGCACGACACCTGAAATCCACCGCAACCAAACGGCCCCCACAGAACCCATTTAATTCGATCATAAAAGGAAAATCATCTCGAAACATATATAGACACAAAAATTTACAATAATATCTCTGATGTAATGAACGCTAAAAACACTAGTATTACTATCTCTTCTATCTTTTTTTACTGTTAAGTTTTATTTTAGCGTGGCGTGAAAAGGATCTCTCTGTTTTGGCACAGAAAGTGTGTGGAAAAGGGCAAGCAAGCTGTATACTGAAAGTTCTACTTTGCATGCAGAATGTTTGGCTTGGGGAACATGAAAATCTATTTGGAGCTAAGCAACTCCGGTATCTCCCTCCCTCCCATCTATATAAAATTCAATTGAATTTTGATATGCACAAAGGGAAACCGCAACTCTATACTTGTTTTTTTTTCATCTCCAGGTATTGCATATTTCGCATTAATCACATTACTTGAATCTGAAAACTCATTCATGGATATGCATAGATCCGTTTTAATGCAATTTAAACGAAGGCAATAATATTATTTTTAAAAAAGGTAACAAGAACATAACTAGTTTGTGTTCTAATTGGGTTAATGCCTTTTAGTATTAGAACTTGTGTTTTCAAACTACTATAATTTTACAATTACATTCAGAAGTGTTAGTACTATTTTCAGATTACGACGGCATTTTAATTGTCGAATTAGTTCGAACGAAGTTTACCGTCAAAACGTTTCGATGTTAACGATTCACGTACAAAAAAGGAAGCAAATTAACACTTTGCTTGTTATAAACAGAAGATTTTGAGAGAACGCTATTTGTAAACAATGTGCTATTTGTACGAATCTAAATATTATTGTTGCTAAATAGAGAACAGTGTTGTTGTATTATATTGTTGTAATAATACTATTGTGTAAGTAATTTATATGGAAATGAAATAAAATTTAATTACCACGAGACAAATTGAACACGTTTATTCGAATGTTGTTTGACAATTATGTGTAGTTTAATTTCTACAACCACTTTATTGTTGTGTATTATTATGAGTAATATTTAATCATATTAAATTTAAATGATCGAAATTGCCATGCAAATAATCGTTTATCATATTGTGTCTTTTAATGTAATGAAAGCTATCTATCATCATACGTAAAACCGTTGTTTTGCGTTGCAAAAAGGTTGAGAACCACTAATTAAAAGATGGTTTGAAAATATTTACAAGTTAAAAGTATACACTCAGCTTATTTTAATACAAAGTAATTAAATATGCTAAATTACATAACATGATTATTTTTTCAAAAATATCATTGCCTTAAGATGCAATTAATTTTTACTTTAAGAATTATAAATTTTATGAAGATATATCGCAACTAAATATTTCATAAAATCGGAAAATCTCTGTTTTTTTATTATTGTTTCAAGAAAACACAATACAGGTAAACGTCGTTTTGCGCCAGTTCGATTTACGCCAATTCACAATTACACCACTGTGAAATAACGCTTATTAATTACTGATTTTACACTTATATAGAACTAAATCCTACAGTTACCTCACTTTAAATAATGGTACATTTTACGCCAATTTGATTTGCGACGGCTTTTGTAGGAATGGAACCCCGGCCTAAAATGACGTTTACCTGTATATTATATATCTTGATAAAAAATAATGATTAGTTTTATATTTATAATTTAGATAGAATTATAATAAAAGCAATTTATTAAAATATATAACGGTTATTGTTAATTCAGGTACAGAGCCTTTATTTTTCAATTGTTATGCTTTGCCCTTAAGTGAATTTGAACTTTTGCCAAACGAACGCGATTCCTCTTTTTTATTTTCATTCGCGGCTGATTGTTATAGTTATGACTATTTGTAATGCCTGGGGCTGCTAAAAAATAACGAGCATACTTAATTTCAGAAAGGGCTGAGGGCTGATAGTAATTCTCTCATGATGTTTTATTAATGATTCAGAGGAAATAATAGAATTTTGGTTTGATGAATTTCGGAGGTCATTAATGAACTCATGCGTCGGTTTTTTTTATTGAACCCTTAATTTGATTAATTAGCGTTCGAATGGAAGCGTTATAAATTATTTAGTCTAACGAAATTCATTTCTTGGCGTCAATATTTCTTTTTTAGAATTACGTATTTACTTCTGCAGAAGCAAATCCAATTTTCATAATGGATTTAGAAATGCAGGAAGAATAAATCTGCGCGCGGAACTGAAATAGATTTGCACATTCAATTCAATATCACTCAAATGCTGTTATATAACATTACTAAATTAATTGAAATTCAAGTAATGTCGTAAATAGTCAATTATATAATGATTAGTTTGATTACATTTAGTTTGTACACACAATCGATTGTTCGTTTTTTTTTCTTTGAAAAGATGCCATATAAAACTATGAAAATAATATACAGTGGAACCTAGCTTAACGAGTACCTCGCATAAGGAGCATTTCGCTTACCGAACAAAATGAATATGTATATGAATATGTTTCACTATACGAGTAAAAATCCGGAAATTTTGGAACGGTTCCACTGTATTACGTCGATGATAATTACATGTTAGAACTCATCAAGTAAAAGTATTAGAGTATTCGAGTGGAATATCCGCATCTTTATATACATTTTTAATTATTCTTTCTGTGTATCTTATTTTATATTTAATATTTAATTGTTGACCCTTATAGAATTTAATCGTGAAAATATATTTATTTTTGTATGAATTTCACTAAGTGCTTGAAATGTGATTTCTAAATATAAAACTTCGAAAGTATAATTTATCGCAAGGTCAAAAGAATCAGCCCTCCCCATTATATATACATGAAATTCAAGAATAAGTTCTCAACAATAACAAACACATAATGCATATACATCCATCATAGTTCTGTTTAACGTCACTGGTGACCCACAATGTCAACTTTGAAATTGGTTCATGTTTTCTTTTAGAAAATATTTTCCATCTCTATAAAAGCATATAATATCAAATATTATAAGAAATGGAACTTTAACAATTTGATTGACCTTGAATTATTCAATATCGAAATAGATTTTAGATAGTTGAGATCCTTCAAATTTAATATAATTTTGTAATATGTATATTAATAATAAAAATAATACCAATAATTTATTTTAATTAGTCAATATTGACATTTTTTCACACTGAAAGAAACATCTTTCTTCTATTACATCTTTATGAAATTAACTGAAATACGATTTATAATTTAGAGCCTATTTTATTTCTTGAAAAAATCAGTACAAATTGGACTGAAATACAGCAATGGGATATTGTTTATATAAATTTGTTATAATTATGTATGCAATAAAGATTACTTTACTTATTCAGTTAAAAATAAATATTTAAGAATTGTTATCATAAAAATATTCGAATTAAATAATATATATTTTGAAAATGAATTTTAATAATCATATAATATTGACTCTTTGGTTTGAAAACATGATATATATAAATAAATATGTTATACAGTCGGTTAACCTCGGTTAACGTTACCTATACCAAAGTCCGCAATTGTTGGAAAATATTGATAGTTCTTGGAAAGAAATGCTTAAATAGAGTTTGGAGACTAGAATATAATCCAGGGGTTCCCAATTTATTATAGTTTGCGGCGCCCTTAATATATCAGAATTTTTTCGACACTTGGGGACGGTCAAAACATTGGTCTATCTTATGTTAATATATCAGAATACATATACAGTACAGCGCGGCGCACAGTTTGGGAACCCCTGATTTAATCAATAGGTTAAATATCTATGAAAAGGATGTTAGAAATGTATTGAATGCAAAACATGATTGTTTTTCGGTGGAATATTTAGAAAATGTTAAATGAAAAAAGCTTCAAAAATAAATGTAGACTCATATCTGAAACGTGAGTTCACTTTGTATGTATCAGGAAAGAAAAAAAATCGTTTTTTGATGGTAAAATATAAAAAATAATCACTATCTGATAAATGTATTATTTCCCTAACTCTTGAATGGCATCACTCACATTGAACATTTTTGAAAGCTCAGAGCACGTTGCGTTAGAATTTGAATCTACAACTTATTTAATATCCTCGTTGTTAATGATCTTTGGTCTCCATGAGCATTATTCATCGATCAAGCTGAAATTACCCGAAGAAAATCTTTTAAACCGCTTCCGCACTGTTCGATCACCTACAGCAATGATTTTCAAATTTTTGGTGCGCGGCCTCCTTTTGGACATAAACATTTTATGCGACCCACCGAAGAATGGATTTATTTTTTTGCGACTCCCAAAATATTTTGTGCGACCCCCTGGGGTCCACACTTTGAGAATCACTGACCTACAGCATGATCTTCGAACGCGGTACATATTTTTCGTTACGCCTCAACAGCTTTAGTGCCGAGCTTGTATTTATAAAACAAACAATCTCAACTAAAAGTTTGTAAACAATTACAGCAAAATTTGTATGGACGAAATGAAAGAGTTATACTAAAGTAGACGACACTATATAAACAAGTCTTATTAATTACAGCAACTTAAAATATATTTATGGCAATCTGTATTATTAACCGCACGAAATATTTTATTTACTATGGAAATCTGAAAAATAGTAATTTTGAGGAACGCATCCAATTCGTTAAACGAGGTATGACTGTATTAGATAATCTTGAAATTTGAAATATATTTGAATAATATAGAAATCTCTTATACTTTAAGCAATTAAAAAGTAATATTTATCAATATTATATTTACCTTACCCATGTTCCTAAAAAAATATTAATTATATTACATAATATATTTATGTTTAAATTATTAATATATAAATGAAGCCAAAAGGAGGCTTTATATACAAAACTGTATAATTATGTAGTATACAATATAATCTAATTCTAAATTAATGATCTATACTAGTTAATGTCTATTTCTAATGGTATATTGTATTGAATAAATTACTATGTACACGAATACGAAGTGACACCAATGAAGAAGTAAAATTAAACGGATGGGAACGTGTAATCAATACAGAACGCATTTCAATAACTAAACTCACTAAATTCAATTTCGATGAATCGATCTCAATTAGTCGGCGTGAGTCGAAAACTAATTATAACAAGATTAACATCTATTACCCGAAAACGGTCTGGTATAATTGGAAAAAGTAGTGGAAACACAGACAGCGACATAAAAAAAGGAGACACTAATAGTTTTCCTAAGAATTTCGAATCTAGAAGACACAGAAAAAAAACCAACAACACCAAAATGAGATTAATGTACTTTTAAGTAATGGAATATATAAATGAAATCGAAATAGATATAGAGACGTCAGACTTACGTAATATCCGGCGCGTTTCTTCAACGACGCAATCAATGACGTTACAATACTTTATTGCGCTACGTGTTATATCGATTGGTCCTATACAAAAGTATACAAGTTGAATTCGATGTTACAGAAGTAAAAGAAATAATACGAAGAGACATATTGAGATTTGCAGTACAATGTTTAATTTAAGGTTAAAACATCAGACTATTTTTGCCGTCATATGCAAAGTTTACACTAATTAAACACACCCCAAAAAAATGAAGATTGTGATAGTGTGCGGGATGTACGTTGCTTAAACATCTAATTAGTGGACGGAATTAAATTTAAGAATAATATGTTATTTTAATTATAATCGTCCGAAGGAGGTAACCAACTTACTAATTAATTTCTGCGTGTATTGTATGTGCGCGCGTGTTTTTGTGTTGTTTGGTTATAATAATAAATTCGTGTGCGTTTTCCGTTTCGGGGTGTTTCGTCGAGCACAGTTTGTATGAGACTAAAACACGTAGAATATACATTCCACATTTTATGTTACCACAATGCAGCACAATCGAGCACAATCATATTATTGAATTTGTTTAAAAATCAATTGCATTAACATTCATATTGTTTACCTCGACTCGTTAGTTAAACATTAAATGGTTCTATAAAACTATAATTGGATCGTTTGTCAATGAAATTGGAGTGAATGGTATTTTTTATGTATGGATATTTTAAAATTATAATTGAAACACTTTATTTTAATAAATTTTTTATGGACATTTTACAGTTTGTATTTTAATTTAGCATTAAGTTTTTGTGTATTGAAAATCAAAGTTTTTAATATTTTTGTAAAAAAATATGTTAGACATAGAATATATATATTTAATTAAGTCTAACGTAAGTTTTTTTTTATATTATAACGATTATATGTTATAATTAATGTCCAAAAAAAATTGTATTGCACACTTATTTAAGCTGAAATGCGAGCACATTATGTAATTATAGTTTATTGACATAAAAACGAATTTAATCATTTTTATCAATTTCAAACATGAAATCTATATATTCATATACTCACATTTATTTTAGAGTTAAATTTGGATTGTTGTAGTGTTTCTTTTGAATGATTTTTGTCAATGTAATAATTTTACTAGCATTTGTCAGCTGTGAATTTTAGCTTTCTTAAAAATCAAATCAAGTGTATTTTTTGTGAGATTTGTTTGTGTAGGTTTAATTTTAACATGTAGAATAAGAGCGTTCATTTTCGTCAATTTATTTATGAAAAGCAAAGAACGCAACACAAGCTGCTAAAAAGTTAAGCAATGTGTATGGTGATGAAGCTCTAAAAGAAAGACAGTGCCGGAATTGGCACTGGGATCTGGTAGGCCAAAGGAAGTTGATGATGCTCAAATCTAAGCCATAATTGATTCGGATCATAATATTTCTGTTGGAAAGATTGCAGAAAGGTTAAGTGTATCGCACATTACAATTGAAAATCATCAAAAAAGGACCAGAGTTGGTGAATCGTTAAAATGTTATATTCCACCATGATAACACATCATTAGGCACTCGCCAAAAAATATTGACGCTTAGTTAGCAAGTGATGTAATATCCGCCGTATAGCCCTGACTTAGCAGAACCTTACAAAATTTGTTGAACGGTAAAACCATCAATGATGATAACGCTGTGAAATTACACCTAGTTCAGTTTTTTGTTAATAAAGACCAAAAGTTCTATGAGCGAGGGATAATGATGTTGACTGAAAAATGGTAAAAGGTCATTGATCAAAATGGAAAATATATTATTGAATAAAGTTTAATAATTATATAAAAAATCGTGTTTCATTTGTATAGGGAAATTGGCAATTTCTTTGTTGCCAACCCAATAATTTGCATTGATCTCGGGCGGAAAGACCTCGGTCGATAGCTCTTTGATGTCAATGTTTGACCAAATAATATTAATCTGAATTAGAGTGTTTAACCTGAATTCCTTGAAAAATAGATGCTAAAAGTTACAAGTTAATACAACAATATTAGTCAAAATATTTTGTATTACAAACATAAATATATATATATATATATATATATTTTATTATATAAATTTAAAAAAATTAGTATATTTTTTTATATGAATTTTCCTTTATACAGTCAAGTCTCTTTTTGTGTCTATTATTTTTGTGTGAATTAGTTCTAGGATTAGTTCGGTTTCGAACAACCAATTACCCGTACTATGCGAGGTATTGCTTTATATTTACAAAAGTAATATATATTTTAATTCCTTTAAAATATATATTACTTTTGTTTTCTCAGATCCATAATTTACGTCAACTTTCCTGCATTGTTCGTTGATTATAGCATTCATGAAATGAATATTAATATTAAAATAGCGTAGTAAATTCCATTAATTTTATTTATGTAAATATATTACTCGTATTTCCATAAATTGTTTTTGCACTTTGATAAAATATTATGATTCAAAATCATATTAATAAAATGTAGAAATACACGCTAATACGAAATAAATATAAACCAATACACAATACATACGATTCAGAATCTTATATTTAAATATGCGATTTATATTCAAATCAGTAGATGATGTTCCTCCTTACTCATGATTAAACTATCTCCGATAAACCACGCCCTTAAAAAGTCATACATTTAGTGGATGAACTTTAAGCAGATGTGCGATAACCTATGACATTTAATCAATATGAAGGTTCGTCACAGCCGTTCTGTTAAATATTTATTAATCTATGTCAATTTTCTTGCTGTACATAAAAAATATATTTATTAAAATTGAGTATAAATAATTTAATTAAAAATGTAAAATATCATAATATAATTAATAGGATATAATCAATGTATATAAGGAAAATGATTATGTGTACAGCAATACCTCGTATAGGCCGCTACGATTAGTCCAGTTTTATTCATTTAGTTTCTCGATTAGTGCGGTTTTAAACAATTCGGTATATTGATGAAATCAATTACCGGAATAAGCAAGGTAATTTATATAACGTTCAGAGTAGCAAAAGCAAAATTTATAAGTACTAAATCAAACAAATAAAGCAGTATTAGTATTAAGCAGAGTTAATTTGTTTGAAGTTATATATTGTGTAACGAAGAATAAACACAAACACGGATTGGAAAGTATTATAACAGTATCTAAAACCTTGGAATATAAAATATTGAACTTTATAATATTAAATAACACAACTAATAATACAAGAATTTTGAAGGTTTGTTAATAAGTTGATATTGTCACGATTGTACATATATTCGAAAGACATCAGAAATATAAAAAACAAAAATGAAGATCTGCATATAATGGATGAATATATATAATCACAATCTACATTAGGAGCAGTTGTGAGCTCGTAAGAATTTATAGTGGTGGAGCTGCGGCAATAAAATTTTAAAAAATAAATATGGGTAAAAACATTTAATAGAATTCTTCTCTTCATTCATTTTGAATATAAAAAAAGAACTGAGAACGGCGATAATAAAAATACATTCATTTTTTAAGGAATATAGATAATTGTGTAATTTGTTGCAGAAAATTAATCCACTATAAAATATTTTGTTTACTGCAATATTTGACTGTACGGTTTAGTTTAAACTGTTGAAAATACAAATATAAGCTTAACTATTAACTATTGGAAAGCAGTGTGAAACTTTATAAGTTATTAAATTTATGTTAACTTGAAGACTAAAACGTTTTAAATCATTTACCGTTTTAGTTAGGTATTATGTTGCACATGACATGAGACTTAAATGTCTGTCAGGCTTACCAACTAATTGCAATGTATATACAATGCAATTTAAACTGTCTGTTCAGATTTGGTATCATCGGACACGGTAACAACAATAGTTGGTACGATTGACATGCATTTAAGAATAAATAGAATACTATCAATTTAATATTAATAAAAGAATAATAATATAAATCGATAATATTAAATAATTATTCAATATTGACTTGTATATTTGACATAACATTTAGAAATTATGGTCTTTAAATCAGTTTATTTTCTTATTAACATAGACTAAGACCTCATTTAAAGCTTCATCCATTAATGCTAATTCGACAGAATGCGGTCTACTCCAAGCCTAAAGACCTTTACATTCGTTTATTGAAATATAATCACATGAACAAATAGTAAATGTTAAATTCATTTAACGCTATTTTACTTAGCGTTTGTCGTCTAGGATAGCATCTTAAGCACTAATTGACGTATTACTGTATATGAAAATAAATTGGATTAAATCAAAACCAGATATTAGACATTTACTATTATTGGTTTGCTGCATTATAGTTCTCTATTTAAAAACCAAAAATTTATAGATTTAAGATTAAACTTGAAAGTAAGGAAAGTTAGCTTTAGGTAAAGTTATATTAAAATAACTATTTAAATATATTGTTTTCAACTGTATATTAAATCGAGAGAATCAAACATAGAAATAATGAAACGCTTCGCGAAAAAATGAAAAAAATAATTAGAGACAATATTCGGATCTTAAGTTGAGATAATTGAAGTGTTTGCCCTCAAAAATATTGATTGTTTCGATTCTCATACAATTAACGCAGTATAGAAGTAGATATTGAGATAATATGCATGTCATCTTATAACCTCACGAAATTTTTGCGCTAATTATAGAATTTTTTTATTTTTAATAAAAAAAATATGTAATTTATACAAAACCGGTTAAATACGGTTTTCGAATTTTCATTTATAAAATTCTTAAATATTAAATAAAACTATAACAAAATAAAATTACTCCATAGAAAACTATAGCGAAAAACGAAAAACGAAAATCGGTAAATGTTTATAAAATATTATTATATATTTTTTCTTAGAAAATATGATTAAAATGAAAATAACGTCTGAAATTGCTCAAACACTTAGCCGCTTTTTTCATCATTCTAGTTAACTTCTATTGAATAATTTGGATACAATATTAATAAAAATTGTCTAGATTTAAGATCACACTTTTTGATGTTAGCAAAAGAAATATGCTGGACGTCTTTGTCCAAACGTTTTGTGAATTTTATAAGTAATTTATTTTCTCTCTTGAAATCATGTCTCTACAGCAAGTAATATCTTAGAACTAATTTCATTTTTCAACTTTTTTCACGTTACAGAAATTCAAATATGTCTTCACTTGTTAATAAATTCGTATTTTGTCATCCTAAGGACTCTTTCTATTATGACCTCTAAAATTTTTCAAGATTTTTGGAAGTCAAGAAAAAGACTTAATTCCTTCCCAATTTTGTGTATGTTTCATGAAATTTAGTATTTATACCAGAGACGACTTTGGGATCAAAATGTTTATGTTTTTAATCAAATCAATCAAATAATTATTTTTTTATATTTTAAGTCTAGGTTCTAAATCCGGTTTTGTAGTTGAAAAAACCCGGTTTTTGAATTGTATAAATATCTTCAAAACCCTATTAGACATTATGTTTCAAATACTCGAAATGAGTAGTGTTACCTACTAATATACAAATTTTTCGTAGTTGACATTATTTGAAATAAATAATATACAAATAATAATGTACGCTTTCCAAGTAGCATTTGAAATTAGTTCTTATAATTCCCAGATCTCAAATATTAAAATAGGTAGCCGAGATTCTATTTATGAACGCGACGAATTTTCTACACAACTATCTGTTGACAGAAAACTTTTAGTAATATAGGTAAATAGTTGAATCTTATAAAACATTTAAAGCTGCATTAAAACAAAACATCAAAAAATCATGTATTTTCATGTAATTTTGTTGTTGACGTTTTCAAATATATTTTTCATCTCGTTTGAAAGTCAAGAATAAGACTTATTTCCTTTCCAATTTTCTGATTGTTTCATGAAACTTAGTATTTATAGCAGAGAGGACTCTGGGATCAAAGTGTGTATTATTTATCAGTTTAATTGTATTCTATATAGTTATTTAAAAAAAAATCCATAATTATTTGAAAAAATTGAAAACTTTGTATAAATATAATTAGAAATTATTGACTCAAATAGAGTTGTAGAGGTAAAATACATTTAATTGTATAATAAATGAGATTTGTGAAAATAAAATTGATATAAGGAAATCCTATAAAGATACTTAATAATCCTTCTTATGCTGCTCAACTAGGACTAAAATGTTATATTCAAGGATTATATACAATATGAAAATCGCAAGTGAATATAAAATGCAGAATATATATTTATATTTCAAAAAAGAGAAATTGTCTTATATAGATTTTATTAACATTTCTTCTTCAATTATTTAATTACAAGGATTTAAATTATAAGCTTACCAGGATCGTTGCACTTAACCTCAATGTAAATAAATAGAACATATTATTAGCACACTTATTGCTTATATAATATTACACACATATCAAAAAAAAAAGATAATATTGTATATATTCCAATATATGTCGATAGTTAGACACGACAAATAAAAAAATCATATACAAACTACTACAAAAAAAATTGTGCACTAAACGTTCTATAAGCACAAACAATCATCTTGGCAGCATTTATCTTATTAAACGATATTCCAAATTAACATAGTCATATTGCAAGAGTATTGAACGCAAAGTGTAATTAATTACATGTCTTTATTTAATATTCTTACAAAGCGGGATTGAAGCTTGACTTAAACACCCCAAATGAAAATTAATTACAAGGAACAGAAAAGAAAAGGAAAATGAAGAGAAAAAAGTAATAACGAGGATGTAAATTATGGCAAAAAGTATTTACTTACAATATTTAACAAGGTCCATTATTTATTTTTATTATAATCGGGGCCTCGACTATGATTTAATATACTCTTATTTATTTATCTCTTCGTTTAGTTAAATGTTCACTGTATGATATTAGAATGCTCGAAAAAAAAATCACTGTTTTCGGTGGGCGCTCATCGTTTTAAAGCACGTTCATTTCTCGGACATTCCTTCTTAACCCAACAATCAATTATCTGTATTAACAAAATATATAAAGAAAAATGATATGAGTAAATGATAAAAATTAAAACAAAATGTTATAGCTTTTATTCTTATTAAATGTTGAGAAAGAATAAACATTAAAGTTTAATGTGAATACATCTGAATCTCTTAAAAATAAATGATTCTCTTTAAATATATAGGACGTAATCTGCATTGGAAATTTATTTCGGTCTGCATACATACGTTTATCGCTCAGACCATAAAAAAATTCCCATTCATTATTTTCTCTCTCAAACTCGTTTACGCTAAAGTTTGCAACTTCCAGAATATGAGCAACAGAGAAAAATTGGAATTTTAATTTCGGAAATAAAAAATATACCTCCCCGAAACGTTTAATGGCGTTTTCGTTACAATTTGAATTCGACGAAGTTCAGGTTTCAGCAATCAAAAATATTAAGTTTTCCACATAAAATATTTAACGAGCGACTCTTTATTATTATTTTCTAATGTCATTTCGCAGCGGCAGTAAATGCAAAACTGTTTAAATATATGTTAAATAGAAGAGAAAAATATATTGCAAAAGTCATAAACTAGTTTTACGATGATTTCTTGATTATATTTTATTTGTTTGAAAATAAAATATGTAATATTATAAATGTTTTATCTTTAATATTACTAAAAAATATGATAATTGTTATGAACATGTATTATTTATTTCAGTGATTCTCAAATTTTTTGGTCTGCGTGCCCCTTTTGGATGTAAAAAGTTTCTGCGACCCTCCGACGGATGGGTATGTGTAGAAAAACAGTTGGGATTGATCTGTCATTATTTTTTTGCGACCCCCCAAATATTTTACGCGTCCCACACTTTGAGAATCACTGATTTATTAGACAATTATTTAATTTTATAAAAAATATTTTTAGATTTTTAATATATTTATAACTAAATCATTCATACAATTTTGATGCATATTCTGATTATATATTCTGGATGTTTATAGTTTATATAATGCAGCAATATTTCGCATAGTCCGGGCAATCAATGGTTTGAAACTGGACTAATCAAGGCACTAACACCTGCTGTATAAATTCTAAAAAACCGATCATGTGATGTGTACAATAAAATGTATTGTTCTTGTGTCTTCTCCTTAATTGAATATTTATTAATGTATTCAGACTTTCAATTATCTTTCAATGTATTATATTTACTATAATATGCAGTTTCTAGAACGTCTATCTCAAACATACAAGGAATACTAGAATTTCCTTTAATTTCAAAGTATGCTTATATGTACAATGGAACCTTGCTAAACGAGTTTAATCCGTTCCAAAATTTCCGGATTTTTACTCGTATAGTGAAACATATTCAAAAATACACATTATATGTGTACACAAGTTTTAAAAATGATGTAGCATGCGCGTAATCCGGTACTTCTCTTCTCATCGTCACTCGTTATGCGACACGCCGCTCGTTAAGTGGGTAATTTTTCATACAATTAATTTTGCTCGTTAAGCGAAATGCTCGTTATGCTAGTTGCTCGTTAAGCGAAGTTCCACTGTATTTTTATAACGAAAATGTGGTCAGAGATTCAAGGGAAAGTTATTTTAGTAAACTGTGTTCTTAAACAACTAAATTTAACAGAAATTATGGAATAATTAAATTGGGGAGGATCCACTACAAAGTAATTTACTGCAAACCCTGACGCTTTGGTTTTGATAAAATTTGATTCAAATTTTGCTCCTCTTTGCGCCTTTAAACAATTAATGTGTTGTTAACAGAGTTGACTAAATATAAATAAATTGGTAATAAAATAATTAATAATATGTTTAGAATGTGACATAAGAGAAAATAAAATTAAAAAAACGAATTGAAATCGATCAAAAACTTTTTAATTAAATATTATATATGATACTGCAGTAGAAAATTATTTTTTATCATGCTATTAGCAATGATTGAAAAAAATTAATTATTATTACATAAGTTCCAGTTTTCACTATAAATAATGATTTTTATAAATTTTACTTTAAATATCTATAATATAACAATATTATCTTTTAATAATTATTTTCAGAACATTATAATAATGCAATAAATATTTGGAGGTTGATAGAGACACTTTTGCATGCAATTGAGTATATGTTTATACTAGATAAATTTACTTATTTTATAAACTTGAATTTAAGATATATTAAAGTAAATTCTTTCAAATTATATATAACTCTATTATGAGGAACAAATCTATTAAAAGTATATTAAAATGATTAATTATTAAATAAAAAATATTATAGTTTATCCCTTTTTTGCAAAAATCATTGAATTAAACAGATTAAGTTTAACTTGTTTTAGATTACAGTTTTGAGGAATTAAATATGTTTGTTCTGAAGAAATTTCAAAAGTAGGAAAATAGTAGAATAAATTATTAAGTTTCTAAAACTCAGTTAAAAAATTGCGAAGTTTGTCAATATTGAATTTTATATAATCTTAATGTTATAATAGATTTAGTAATAGCGATATTGATAAAAATAGAAGAAATTAATCTATACAGCTTAATGATCAAAATAAATTGTAAGAAAAATGACTCGCGAAATGGAACGCCTTATCGTATTTTACATTAATTTAAATTGTTTAAATTGTTTCACTATACGAGTAAAATTCCGGAAATTTTAGAACGGATTATGCGAGCATAATCGAGATTTCACTGTATATATAATCTCATTAGTTGTGAAATTTTATTTCCTTAAACGAACGAAGTTTACACAATAATTAAGAAATAAACTTTCACTCTGATATTAGTATATCAATGTTAAAATATTATTATAATATTTAATTTTTGTACTAAAAGCATTGTAAATTGTAAATGAATAGTAATTTCGCTTTGTAAATAATTACTGTTATTTTAACTACATTTTGTCGATGTATATTAACTTAAATGTCAGTTACAAGAAACATCAGGTGAAGATCTAAAATATTAATTATGTTGATATTTTATTTGAATATTTTGTAAATACAGTGGAACCTCGCATAATGAGCAAAATAAATTGTAAGAAAAAATACTCGTTTAACAAGCGACGTTTCGCATAACGAGTGACGATAATAATATTCCAGATTGTGTATTTTTTGAAATGTTTCACTATACAAACCGGACATTTTGGAACGGATTAAACTCGTTAAGCGAGGTTCCACTATATTTATAATATAATTAAATCAATAAGTTTATACCGTCAACATATAAAATTACTTTTCATTAAACAAAACAGATTAAAACTAAGTTGAATAGTGTATGAATAATATTTCTGCAATTACTAAATTATACATTATTTCCAGCAGCGTCAGCAGGAATTGAAATTGCGGATATTAATTAAATGATAAAACATCAAAATCGAATATGCGTGTCGGCTGTTAATAACTGCCACATCGCATCTGCATAATGAATTCAACCCTGACATAATTTACTTACGAAGAATATAAGGAGAATCGAAATGTTTCATAGAATAATCGATAAGGGGACGGCAATGTTCACAATCGAAACATTCGTCCGTTCCCTTAAACCTTCTTTCTTTTTGGCTCTCTGTAATTTCGGTATGCAGAGCACTAATCAATAGTGGATTGCGTGCATAGTTCCTAAATAGAACGTGACGTAGATGTCGTGTAGCATATGGTCACAGGCCAATGTCAAATGAAAATCAATTTTAATCAATAACTAAAGTACATCAGGCTATTTAGTTTAATCGTCCAAAAATGAGAGAACCCCCTATGCTAATTAGGAAAATGTTTCAGTCTAGTTAGAATGGAGATTATTTGCTTAGAACAACCTGTTTCGCAGAATCTCTAAAGTAATTTAGTAGTCAAATTACAAAGAAGTTTTTATGACCCTGCACAATCATATATAAATAATAAAATTTGATAACAACGATTTTATTATTTAAAATATATATTCTAAAATGATAGTGAAGGGGATGTTAGAAATTAATTGATTGGAGAAAATAATTATTTTTCAGTGGAAAATTTAGAAAACCTTGTTAGCAACGAAGACAAAGAAACTATAGATGGACATATTTTGGGGGGTTGCAGAAAATGTTTTAAGTGCAATTTAGGGAAACGCTGAATTAGATTAAGTTTTTAAAATGTGATTTCACTTTGTACATATAAAGTTGATTTTTTATTTTTATAAAACTTTAGATTGTTCTAAAATAATATATTTTGGCTATAGAATTGAAAACGAAGTTTCACATAACGAATTAATTTCGTGATATATCTGTAAATACGTGAGCAAAAATGAATAATGTACAATGTTTTGATAAATTGAATAGTATACAAATAATTTATTAAAACTGAAATCTGTTGTAGTATGCTTTAGGAAAGAAATTGATTCCAATAAGTGGAAAAGAAGTAATGCCTGTGGTCAGTGTCTGTATTCTTTTAAGAAAAAAGAAAATAAATTTCCACATAAATTGTAGTTTTTTTTTTGATGTGTCACAATGTTAACCGATTAGTAATAAATTCTTCTTATAATATTAATGTAGTTACTGCAACTTCTAATAATGAGAAACTAAAAAGACATATATCCACACTCTGCTGCAGAGATCGAGCATTTGGTCTGTTGGAAACTTTAGATGTCATTCTGTTTGGCAATGTTTGCACAACGGAAGAATGATAAAATGAAACATAAACGTGGAATTGGGATTCTGTTTTCATTGGACGGAGCAGAGTTTCAGTAGAACACTACTCCGTGGGTGTATGTATATATGTGTGGATCGAGTTGAAATATGAAACACGGACAAAGACAATACATGATGCATTCACTGCGCGGAAAATTTGCGGCAATGTTTATCTTAATTTACGTTTCGCGAATGTAGTTTTGTGTATTTCACATCGATAAAAAAATGGAGATTTTTTTGTTTTAGATCAAATGGAAAATGGGTGTATCGTATTTATAGCACTCGACTTGTCATTCTATTTTGAATAATACCTGCGTATTTTCACAGTTTGAAAAAGTCATTGAGGTATTTATAGTGTTAACAGAGGGTAGCTTTCACTGTTTTAATTAGCAAGAACATGGACAATGCAGATTAGCTTGATTTACAATTACGATCGATTAAGCAGTAATTAAGCTGCGATGTTTGAAATTAACGTTTTATATTTAATTGGAAGGATAATTTTGGTGTCTAGTTTACTTTTTGTTTATTTTTTTTTTATAAATAAATCATATTTTTCAATACATTTCAAAATAATTTTAAATCCTGTCAATTTCATAAAAATAATTGATAACTATGAACTCTTATTATCTAGTTAATAATTATTATTTATGTATATGTTATTTCAACTAATATCAATTTTATTTATAAATTTGTATTGCTCTATTTTTGCCATACGGATATGGACTTAATATTTTCTGCTAAAATTATGAATATTATCATAAATTTTCAATAAAAGCAATATAATGTAGGCGTCTTTAGAACAATGTTTTATCAAATCATTTCTTCTTCATACATACAAATGTATGAGCATGATTATATTCATTATTTTATATAATCATCAATTTTCAATGCAGAAAGACTACATTCAATAACACTAGTTTTTTTTTTATAAAAATATTAGAGTTGACATACAGTATTATTTCTTATTTGATAATAATTACTAAATATATTTAATAAAATTATATAATCCTATATTGGGCAGTTCAAAAAGGTTTTTCTATTACGAAAGTTTGAATAATTTCTCAGACAGTGGACCTAGCTGTTAACTAATTAAATATAAATTAAATAAGTTACTATTACACATATAGAAAATTGAATTATCTTGCATGTAATAGAAACGTATTTGAGCATAATATTGTGAAACCTAAATAGGATTATATTATTTATCATTTATATAATTTATTTTGTTGTAAAAGTACTGCTAATCAAATTATTTTTAATTAAAAATATAATATATGTCTAAAAATATAACATACTTAATCATTGTATGATTTGTATTTTATCATCCATTATATTTTGACTTATTAGTCATAATTAGTATAAAAATCGCTTCGAAATTTTATTAAATTAACAGAATTATCAACCGTGATACAAATAATAACTTTAAAAAACATAGTTGATAATTATGCTTTATAATATTTTAGTTATGATTGTCAATAGATTCATATTTTAATTTAGATTTATTCACATAAAATACTTGTGTTGAAGACTTGTATGTTGAAAGAATAATATTGAATAATATTGAAATTGTGTAACATAAGATAACCAAATACTTGCATAATCTGTTACGCCAATATTCCCCAGGTTGTTTGAATTCAGATTAACTGAGGACTTTGAAACTGAATGTGTGTGTATTTTATTATACAAAAAAGGTTATTTATGTATAAATAAAAAAAATGTTTACTATTTTCATAGAATTTACAGACCTTTTGTAGATTCTAGCCTTCCTCGAAAACTGTTATGCGAAATGTGAAGTTACAGTTCGGAAAGTCGCGATTATGAAACGCATTGAATGTGAACATATTTCAGCTACAGAAGTTAGTCTTATATTGAACAATTTTGTCCTGCAATATAAATCACGATTTGAAAAAAAATGTATTCCTTGAAAAGTATATTTTCAAACAAAAATATTCGTTTAATTAAATAATTAAAGGGGATGTTAGCATAATTATTGTATTTTTGTTTGAATTAGTAAAATGTTTTGTCCTCCATTTCATTGTAATAAAAATTGGTCACCTTGTTAAAAGCAGACTTCAGGATGTAGTGGATTCGCTGGTTTAAAGACTAAGATCGGATTACACCAATCTACATAAATCCGATGCATAATAAAGTATCAAATTAAGCTAAGTGTTTCGTAAATAACTTACTCGTCAGGTTAATTGGGCCAATATTTTCAGTTAATTTCCACTAATATATAAATAACTATACTATATATAGATATATTTATCAAACTCGTAAATTGGAACGGTTGTATTTTAGATCTTTTTGCAAATAATATCCGTTTTCTCGTTTATTTTGGGAGCATAAAGATAAGTAAAAGTTAATCGTCAATAAAGTGCGGGTGGCCGAAGGATAATAATAAAAATAAAAGGGAGAAGATGAAAATAGGATCGCCCGTTGTATTCGGGTCGTTGGGTGTTTAATACCAAAACACACGAGAACAAAATATATAGATATATATGTGTGCGTGTGTGTGTATGGAAGGGAGGAGTAGAAAAAGGGAAGCGAAGGGAAAATCGTCAGTTACATAACTTATGGTGCGCGGATCGATGGCGGCGGCGATTGTCCGCCTCCCTCGTTCCGCACCAAAAACACTTCAGCGCGAAAAATACTTATTCGAGCGAAAATATAAATTCAATTTTACAAGTAGAGAGAACTCGTTGATCTCGATATACGTGAACGTATTTATAATGTGACAAAAACAAATTCAAAATATTGATGCTGTACTTATAAAGTTGTGCCGAACACAAATGTTTACGTAAACATATTGATAAAAATACAGTGGAACCTCGCTTAACGAGTACCACGCATAACGAGAATTTCGCTTAACGAGCAAAATACATTTCAAGAAAAATGACTCGCAAAATGGAACGCATTATCGTATAATGCATTATTTTGTCTGGGAAAATTGTTTCATTATAAGATTAAAAATCCGGAAACGGTATACTAATGAAAATTATTTTACATATGTACATTGAAATAATTACTAGTCAATTTTCGAAATTGTATATTTCAAAATATAGATTTGAATACATTTAATAAATGTTGTACGTCAACATTCTATATAGACACACAAATAAACACCTTTAGATCACATACTATTACAGATTTTTTAACTACTGGCAAAGTGCGACTGCATTCAGTATGGATGGATTCACTATGAATATAAATATAAATTCTTAATAAACATTACAGAACATTATTTATTATACATAACAGATCGTTATAATTCTATCGTTATAGCTAGCTATACAATCATTTTATGCTGTTTATTTTTATGCGGTTTTAGTCCTTGATTAGTTCGGTTTTAAACAGTGCGGGATAATTTTTTCCTTATTTTCAACATAATGTTCACGAAAATACTATTAATCGAACACAAATTAAAAATAATTATTAATTATTATTATTGAAATGTTTGACTGCATAAATAAAAAAATATAACGTATTTATATCATCATTCAGAAATTAAAAAAAATGAACTTTTATAAAAGGCTTTTATAACTTGACCAATTTATATAGGTATCCGCCGACTTACGAACTCCCGGACTTACGAACGAAATTCTAATAGCTCTATGTACTATCTGTTTTGTTGCATTTGTTTCTTTTCTTGTTTTTTTATTAAATAATTGTTATTTATTTTAATATATTTTTTCAAATGTATGAAGTCAGTAATACGGAATTCAACATATATAAAAGTAAAAACCATGATAAATATGTTTTGAAATTTTTAAAATTCCCAAATTCGACTTACGAACAACCTTTTGGAATGGAACTAGTTCGTAAGTCGTATATGAAAAGTTGTGATTTAATAATCAAATTGTTTAATGTATTATCTGATTTACATATTACGAAAAATTGTATTTTATTAAACAAAATCTCATTAAAGTATGCTAGGTTGAAGACTCATATTTGAAGTTTAAATTTTAAATTTAAGAAATATGTCTCACGAATAGTGAATGTTTAATAAAGTACTCACAACCGAAGGACTTTGCGGTGCCAATTGGCATTAAACTTAACTATTTATAGATTACTATGAAAAAAATAAATATATCGTAGATATTAGATTATTCTAAAGATTAAGTAATTAATTCAAGTACAAACATAAATGAACTGATTATTAAAAAATAGTTTACTTACGATTAATATCTGAAATAAGTTTATCAATTAATAAAATTCAATTTCCATTGACGCCAACTTTGTACGAACTAAAAATAGTGCAGAGTATTGTTGAAAATATTTGTTTAACATATTTGCAACAATATAATTATAAAAACTAAATTGAAGTAAAAACTAATCTCAAAGATTCGATATATTTCTTTCTATTTTTATATTTGAATTAACGGTATAAATTTTGGCTATGGAAGAGAACGCAGTAACTTCATATCAGCATCTACAAGAAAATATAATACCTACTCCAAAAAATATTTAAAAAAAAGTAGTGAATCAACAGTAAAGTAAACACAGTGCTGCATACATTATAATTATATTAATTATACATTTGTCTTTGATATTTAGACAGAAGATTGACAGGGTAAGCTTTATGTAAAATATATATATTTTCAGATAACTCAGGATCAAATAATAAGTAAATTTGATTATTTCTTTTAATAATTCTTTATAAAATAATGCGAAAAATAATGTTAATATAAATCACTGACCAATAATTAAAAAACAGTAGTATCTGTTTTTGTGCGGTCCATTTTTATGCGATTTTATTTTTGTGCGGTCTTCCAACCAATTCCAAAGGCGTTGCATATGTCAGTGTGTATATGTACAGCCTGCTCAAACGATTCTATTAGTCTATTTTGAACCAAGATGCGCGTTTTGGATTAACACAAGTAGCAGTGAATTATGTATGTGCATTTTGAAAATTTCTCCATATGTACAATGAGAAATGAATTGTTTTTGAAATGTGTAATTTAATTATTTATTTTGTTTGGATGCACTTTCTCATGTATTTCGTAAATCTTTGACGCATTTTCTAAGTGCGATTTTTTATGCGATCCCTATCCACCGCATAAAAAAAGTTTCTGTAATGTATAATACAAAGTTATTTGTTATATGTAAGAATTTATGAAAATTTCATATATTTTTTTATAACATTTTTTTTATACGATCCCTATCTACCGCACAAAAACAGGTCTTACTATACTACAACTTATAGTTAAAGAACACTAAATAAAGATTTCTTTAAATTTATGTATGGAAAACCATTTTATTTAGAAAATATATTTCATAATCTTGCAATATGATCATCTATATAAAATAGGTAATAACTACTATAATAAATTCAAATTAAATTTAAGCTTATTTTTCTCATGTCCAATATACATTGAGCATATTTCATGTCTAATATTTGCAACATATATTTGCATCAATATAAATTATTGAATTTAGTTTAATTCGTTATTAAGAGTGAATATTATATTAGTATTAGCTTTTGAATTGTACCAAAAGTTACACTCTTCTTTCTTTTATTGTTTTGGTATACTATTTCAAAATATTGATTCATAATAATATAAATAACAATAATAAATGTTAATAATGATGATTACAATGTTAATTCTGTATATGTACACATCTCTGATGATTTATTTTAAATTTAAACTTATTTTTGGCATAAAATGACTATTTTCCTTATGATCGCTTACCACATTCGATGCTGCTTTATATAATCGATACAAATAAAAAAGAATATTTTTTCAATTTTCAAGTTTCAATGAGCTTCATTCAATAATAAATAGTTATGACAATTGATAAATCGGCCGATTATTAAATTGATACAGCGAGTTGCTTATTGCGTTCGTGTTCGGGGAGATGCCGAAATATGGAAATTCCTTTATGAAAAGTTTAAAGGCGTTCGTTCGTTCGTCTCTGGCAGCAGCATCCTTTCTCTACTCGAGCAGCGAGCGAGGCTTAATAGAACGTTAGAAACTTTGGAAATTGCCACACAGCTCTAATCGCATTTACCTCTCAACAATGGATACTATCGCCCAGTGCGTCAGCGTCGCATCAACCTACTTCTGTTTTGGCAGGATTACATTCATTCGTATTCGAACGTGCGCAGCCTTTTTAGCAACTCAATTTCCGGTTTAATTGACGTCGCCAATTAAATTACGAATCGATGGCTATATTCAGTGAAAATTAAAAAGCACAATGTGTCAGGTCTCTCTCCATGTTAACATTATTGATTATCAGTTCGGCTTCTATTTGGAGAACCATTCTACCATGCTTTTTCTACCATAGTTTTTGTTTTGTTTAAAACCATAAATATTATCAAATATAACATGTGTATACTCGCGAACGTACAGTTTTCCGACGGACCTTGATATCAAATGTAATAATAACGCATCAGATACTCGCAAATGAAAATATCTCAGAGATTTCAACAAAGTGAAAATTGATTATTTTTATGCCAAATATGCAAGATTGGACTAACTAAATAGCAAATTTGCTATCAAGAATGAATAATATATCGCTTAACGAACACCTCGCATAACAAGCATTTCGCTTAATGGAACGCATTATCGTATATTACATTAGTTTATATGGAGGAAAATTTTCACTATACGGAAATTTTGGAACGGATTATGCTCGTTAAGCGAAGTTCCACTGTATATAATATAATTTTGAGTATTCAAATTCAAGTGTATTTCTACGAAAAATAAACATTTGCAACAAAAGATTTCAATTTATTTTCAATTTTTTATTTAAAGTTTAAAGAAATATATATTTTGGTAGACAAGAACAATAATATATAAAAATGAGTAAATACTTAATTAAAAAGACTAATTTTATTTTAATACTTTTATTTACAAAACTTAATTTTGTAAAACTATTTAATTCTTAACAAATGTTTCAGATTTTAATTAAATTAGTACAATCTGTAAATGCTGTCTGTTTAGTGGTTATTTTGCAACGCATGATTTAATTTTGTACACGTAGTTATCTCTTTACAAATTATATACCCCAATAACTTACATTTCTTTGCGCATCCGTTTATTTTGTCTAAAGACATTGGTTTTATGGAAAATTTATGATTTTCCATTATACAAATGGAATCAATCAATTTAAAAAAAGTATGAAATCGATTGGTAAATAGATAATTCTAAGTATATCATATTTATAAAATATATATATATATATTTCATATGTAACTTTAAATAATTACCATTATATACAACAAATTCTATGATATGATAATAATAGTAACATTATCTTTTATATATTTGATTTATTATATTTAATATTTATCAATTCTGAAAAATAACGTCTGAATATAATAAAAATGTTGATAATAGAAACTTAGATAAAAATATGTCTAATGTTGATCAGCAGAATTAATTTATTGATAAAAAAAATAATAAAAATGAAACTGCAAGGACTGAATGCAAAAAAGTTTTACTCCAAACGAGCATTTAACACAAAGTTCAACTAATTATTTTTTATTGATTAATTTAAAAAGTATTGCTTTGGATCAGTGTTACACAATTTGTGATAGTTGTACCCCACTGATATTTTCTTTGTTATATATAAATGTGTGCACCAATATAAGAAAATAGATTAAGATTAAAAGTCTGAAAAGTTTTTCTTAAACTTAAACTAACGTATGACAAGAAACTGTTACTTTGATACCATTGCTTTTGTTGGGTACTGATAATTTATTTGATTTAATTTGGAAGTTAGAAGTATACTCTTCAAATAGTAAAGAAATAGTGCAATTTGGGAATTGTGAAGTTTCAAAAAACTTGTCGCAAAAACGAGATCAATAATCTTAAAAATATTATTATTTTATAAAATTTATATCTGATGTAGATATTTCTATATATAAATGAAATTAATAAGAAAAATTATAACAACTTGATGAAGCTATTCCCAAAGTAATTTATATATCAAGTTAGAATGTATATAAAATAATTGTATTTGGTAATTACAAACAAACTCAGCTATCATTTAAAAAAGTCAATAATCTTTATCAATTATGCAGTTATAATGCAGACATCTGACGTTAAGTTGACGCAACTATTGTAGTTTTCTTAATCAATAGAAATTATTGACATATTACATATACAATAATTCGATTTTTTATGAATAATGTGAAATTTATACACTAAATTTAGCAATAAATAGTATTAATTAAAACCGTTTTGTGCAATCGCAAAGCTAAATCGAATGCAGGTATCAGAATTTATTGCAGCGTGTTATTTATTAATCTATTAGACTTACCTACAAAGTAGCATTTACTCTGAATATGTTATTATTTATTTCCCCGAAGATATTCATCATCCTTTTATTATTAATAAGAAAGTTGTTAGTCATAGAATAAGGTGAATAATCGCGAATATTCTGATACATATGAATTTTCAATTATCACATATCACAGGTATCTTGGTTGGTCATATATATAAATAATAGTGTTAGATAGCATTTTCATTATAGCAACACAACGGACAATGAAATTAAAAGAATGGAATGGCATTGTTTTATCTACTGGAATCGACAATAAAAAAAGTGAAAGATAATAAAATTACAAAGCGACAGTTTTTCGATACTGTATTCTATATACAAAGTGTTATATTATGTAGAAATCAATAGGGGATGGTTTGCTTGTTTTATTCCCAAAAGTGCAGGTTATGTAACCTTACATAGTAAATGCAATGTCCCTGTGGTTGGACTGGCGGTGAGTGTTGTGTAGACAAAAGAAAACAAAATAAAATATAATATAAAATTGGAATTTAAACAAAAAAAATATATATAATTTAATTTCAGATTGTAAAAATGGAATCAGAGATTAAAAAAATTAAAAAGGAATGTAGACAAAATATATGTATATAAGTTGCCTGGACATCATATACACCGGAGTATCTGATTTTTTGTTGTATATATGCCAAGTTGATGTGTATAACATGCAATGATAACAAGTGATCAAAATTTCCTTAAGTGTAATTACAATAAAAGTGAGGTAATATCAAATAAATAATATAATATATATTAAAGAAAGTGAAAGTAATTCAATAATTACCGATAAATGGTGAGTGGCGTTGTCGAATCTTCACTAAGATTATCATTGCTGTTGTTGTTATTATCATTATTCGAATTACAGAGTACCAATTGTGACATTTTTAACAAAAAATTTAATTTGTTCCTTTTATTTAGATTAAAAAATTCGGTGTGTTTAAATCGAAACAATAAATAAATGCAAGTCGATACAAGAGAAGTGAAATGAGATTCGGACTAATTGACTAGATTGTTACACAACGAATTGGCATTAAGTTGTTTATTGCTGGACACACTCATAACAGTATATTCATCTAAATTATTACTTTTAATTATAATTATTACTTTCGCAGGCACTCCGTGTCAAGTACGGTGAACAAGGCTTTTGTATAATGAATTCCTGTCCACTCTTCTACTGTTATTTTATTCGTTACTTCTTTTTTGTTCTTCTAATGTCGGCCGAGTGAAGTGAAAACCCTATTTTTGGTTCGTTCCCGAATCGATAGGACGTGTGTAATGTAACCTTGCAAAATACAACAGAACCTGGTGTCGTTTTCTCGCCACCATCAAACAAATGATAAACAATTGCTATGGAGACACTCCTTACGATATATACCTATGTATGCGCGCGTGTGCGTGTATATATATATATATATATTAATGTAGTATATGTATAAATGTATATTATATTATATATCACACTATTCTTATTGGTTGTTTTAATTGAGGAAGATCTAAGTTGAATGCATTATTATTTGATTCAGATCACGATGAGAGTAATCAAAATCACCACTAAACGATATATGTTTCTTATCTAACAAATCCAGCTTCCCTTTCCTAACTTATCTTCGTTATTTGTTATTAGTATGCTGCGACAAAGGCAAGGATAACTAATATTTTGTTGTTAGTATTATATTTATATATATTATTACAAATGGAGTAACTATTTAAAACCTGATATTTTGTTCGACGTCGACGTCGAGTTTTTGCATTGCACACACAAACGTCCAAAATTCAACAACATATTTACATTAAAAGTTTATTGTTTGCTGATTCCTTTCTCTCTCTCTTTCTTTCTCTTCCAATCTTCCTCCCTTTTTTTCTCTCTCTCTGCTCGGTGTTTAATTATTTTAAGGTTTAGTTTATTTTTGATCGTCGCCGTTCGTTTCCTCCTCTTTTGTTAATTCTTACTGTTTGTTATTAATTGTTTTGTTTATTACACAACCGAGATTCGCGTATGATTTAGATATACTTCCGTTTAAACTTTTACAGTTGATTTATTAATTAAACATGGTTTAGAACTTAAAATGGACTTGCTTCGTTCCAGTAAATCTTAAACTATATAGGTAAATGAAACGTAGGTCACAACATTTTAACAATAAAAGAAGAACCCGCAGGGAGGTCGTCGCGATGCTAACGTCGTTGCGTCACTGCAGTGAACGATCAGTTGCGAATTGCGGCGATGTTTGACGAACAAACATTTCCTGATTTTTAAATAAATAAGTTAAGGGCTCTGCGCGAGGGGGCGGCGCGTCTGTGGGGGCGTCGGCGGCTCCGATACCGCCACCACCTCTGGTTTTACTGCATTAAAGGTCACATATACACTCACACATCGATGAATACGTATACGTATACATCCGCATTTGCACACACATACGCACGCACGCGATACCATATTAATTAATACGTACTTGTATTTTGAACCACATTTCACTTTTTATCCGATTTTAATTAAGCCAGATGCAATTGTGAGAGAACACCGCGCCACCCTTGTGGCAGGAACACGTCAATCGATCCGCACGAGGACCGCACGAAGACCAACAGAGTGTACAAGTATCCTAAATATTAATTGCTTCCAATCCGATTGTTTTCCTTTAGAATTAATGCATCATTCGTGCTCTTTGAACCTCTCTGCGTGTGTGTACGTGTGAGTGTGGCTTTGCTACGCGGGGTTGGGGTGCGGCAGTTATATAATCCTGCGAAAAAGGGGTTAAGGAGAGGGCGTGGTTTCTTGGCAACAAGAAAGGTGTTACAAGATCGCTTTATATTCAATGCAGCTGTTTTTCTTGAATTTAGATTAATGGAACATATTCAGCATCTGAAACCTCGGCGCGTCCTTACTTCTCATCGACCACCACCACCTTCATATAACTTTTATTTTCTCTTTTTTTAAATTATTGTACCGCAATGCCATACGAGCTCATACGGCAATGCAGAATACTCATTTAAAATATATAATAAATTTATGCAGATATCCAAAGTGATTTATTTTTTTCGTAAAAATATATTATTACAAAATATATTACACTGTACAAAATATCTGTGACAAAAATCTAAAATGCTAAAATAAACTAACTCCACACAGACAATATTATATAATGTAGATACTTACAATATTAATATTTCAAAATTTCTATCAACATAATCTCGCCATTTGTATATTGATATGATTTCATCAATTGCTGCTGATATGTCAGCATATACAACTTTACTGGCACCAAACATACGATATCGTGCAGAATCAAGATTTTCTTGTAACAAACATACTTCAATGTTATAATTTGTTTGATACATTGTTATGATTAAGAATTTAATTACATTAATAATACCTATATTTAACAATAGAATAAAAAAGTCTAAAATAACGTATTTCGGATATTTTAATTTAAATTATAGATCGGCAAAAATAATTATGTACTTGATATAAATATATCCACCTTTTGTTGTTTTATCATTATATCCACTTCATGCTTTTTTGTTTCGTAGACTGTGGATATTCAGTAGCACAACCGTTATTGACTTGTTGTTTGTTCCGCTATCACTCTTGTTGGTTTTTTGCTATGCATTTATTTTTACATTGGACCTTTTATAAACATAAAACGTAATAAGGAGAAAATTGCAAATAACTAAAATAAAATATAAAAAAATCAAAAATTTCAAAGAAATTAAAGTTTACTCGTGGACCACCGGTTGACGGCCGCTGCTCTAGTAGTACTACTCCTTTGCATTATTTTGTTACTTCTAATAGTAGTAATGAAATAATTGGAAAATAGTCAAAGAAGAAATTGTACAGAGAACAGTTGATCACCTGAAACCACATATTATAAAAGTCAGTGGCGAAACTTCAAATCTTTGTCCCCCTGCGTTATTCGGGAACTCTAAATCGCTCAATTTTTTTTATGTAGCGACGTGTTACTTCATGAGGCTTAAGCGTATTTGAAGTACTTAGACCGCGGCCCAATTGATGTTTTCAACTTTCTATATTTTGAATTTTGGTATTAAAAAACAAGTGCCACATTAACTATAATAAAATATTTTGAATAAGTTCTTCGTTTTATTTTTTTATATGCGCTTAGCTCAGTAATATTTTTTTGGTCCACCAAACGATTTGGGTTGGGCATCCCTGACTTAGACAAAGTTGATAAAACAAATTGATTTGAAATATAAAAAAAATATAGAACCCTAAACAACAATCAAAAATTACTGACTGTAACATAACATCGACTTCTTATATTCAAGTTTTGTCATTTGTTTAGTATATTTTTACTATTTTCTTTCCCAATTTTCTGTTTTGCCACATATACAAACACACTTGCAATATCTTATGGACTCGCGGTATAGGCAACTATATTACCACCTAACTATATTACAACAACTCTCATGATACAAATATACATGTAGTCGCCTGTATCATGACGATACGAAAAAGTTGATTCGAACCTCAAAAACAACAAAAAATTGTAGGGGCCGAAAAGGGGTAGAAAAAGGGGCAGATTTATATCAATAATAATTGATATCTCTTTAAAAATAATATATATATATATATATCATAATAAACAACATGCGAAAATAAAACGTCTGTCTGTTCGGTGTACCTTATATATTTGTATAATGACAACTCTCAGTAAAATTCGAATTTAGTTTCAAGATGAAATATATATATATATAAAGCGGACAAATCACATAATTGTTAGCCCTTGACCCAATAAACTAATCTTGAGGTTAAATAAATAAAGTATTGAAAATAGATACTTCACATTGATTATAGCTAAATAGTTTATTAAACAATATCATTCATAATATTAGATTTTGAATTCTTGCGAAACATGACGAAATTTCATCGGCTGTTTGTTTTACCTTATATATTTGCTATAAGATGATTAATATAAATAATCATATCGCAAGCCCGACAACCGAAAGACCGTCTATTGAAATCCCGAAGTTCGAAATCCCGAGTGTATCGAAATCCCGACAATCAAAATCCCGACGTATCGATATCGGGATTTCGGTTGTCGGCCTTGCGATTGCCACCGATAAATAATATTTTGTAATATTTGCATTTTCAATGATCCAATTTATATTTAAATAATGTTGATTCCATTATTATCGCCTCCTGTCGTTTGATTGTTACAATAATATTAACATAATAATAATATTAAAGAATATATTTTTAGTTTAATTAATAAAGGGACATTGGTTGACAATTCGATTGATTGGTAGCACTAAACCAAAAGTTCCTAAACATCAGCAACGTCGAGCTTTTTTTTCCCTTTCAGTACGATGCGTTTAGGATGGGTGATGATGACATCATCATCTTCTTCCATCCTCCTTTTCGCTTCGTTCCGAAAGAGCAAAAACAGCTCATCGTCTTTGAAGTAACGGTACTTTCGGTTAAGAGGAACCTCTCATCCGTATCGTAAACCAATATCCCGAATATAATTTGTATGAAATTTTCTCGCCAATATAAACTCGCCAAAGTAAAACATTCGCTCATATAAGTACACTGTGTACCATCTATCGGTACTCGTTGCACAACAACGCACTAATAAACAAAATACATTTTGCATATCTAACAAAACAATCACATTATATAATGTTACCATTAAATTAACATTAAATATAATCATTGTTTATATCTTTAATGACATATGATTTTTGGCGGAAAGTCTATGGTCAATAGCCCTTTATATGTAAGTAGAAGCATGTCTACAGTAAATTACGATTATTTTTTGTTATAAATTATTTTCATTCTGCTAATAAATTGTCTTCATCTTTCTTGTCATATTTCTCATTGCACCAGATGAATGGACGACTTGCGATAAAAAAAAAATAAAGAATTGCTACGCTTAATTTAAGCGAACAATATTTTACTGTTATAGTCAACAATTAATTCAAAGAGCCTCTAATGTTTCTCCAATTTTTACTTTTCATTTGTAATTGATAAATATTAACACAGGTAGGGTAAATAAATGATTACATTTTTAGAAAATTAAAGCTCCGAATTTCTATTTGTTATGATATGAAGCAAAATATATCTTCTGTGTATAGTGCATTTAAACAGAAATATATTTTGAGAAACCTAGTTAACTTCTAGAATCTAGATCGCAGCTCGGCAATTTATAATTATAATGTTATAATTGCAATAAACTCATTAATAAAACAATATTTTAGATAATAACCAGTGAACTGTCAATTGTGTATATTATGATGTATCTATGGTATTTCTCTGAAAATAAATATAATACTGGAATATAAGTTTTGAATTAATATTTGAATATATGTTACAACAAAATAAGTTCATTCAGTACCTAAACTGATCTAAAAGCGAAAAAAGTTAATTATCTTGTAAGTAGATAATGTTGGATTGATAATCTTAATTTTGTACATGTTATCCAATGTAAACTTAAAGTTATAGGATATTTGATTAAGCGTTTAGTAAATTAATATTAAATGCAATGTAGAGATTTGCTTGAAAAGTAAATAGTGAAATTTGAATCTATAGAATAACCATATATAGTTATAACGATAACATTTATTGCAAAAAATTACATAATAACATATAAGAAAATTAAAACCAAATGCCCTTTTGTCCTGTATAGTTATATATACTAAAAACATAATTTTAATTCATTTGTTATTATATATATACAATTTATATAATACAACTAAGTTAATTAAATTGTAAGAATATAGGCGTTCTTAAAAAATCCTTCTATACATAAATTTGTTTATTAATGTGATGAAAATCACATCGTTTATTTTTACATAAATAAAATATAAAAAATATGTTACATAATTGTGTAGAGATATGAAACTTTATGCTGCTCATCAATGCCATAAAATGTTCAAATGGTATATTGCATGATATTTCAATTATAATTATAAACTATTGTTCGGTTTATTTCAATATTCTGATTACTAATTGCTGGACTAGAGAAAATGATTTATTAGTTTTAAATAAGGATAAACTTGATATTCCACAACTCAAATAATTTACTGAAGCAATAATAGATGAGTTTAGTTTTAATCAGGGTTGTCTTATTAGATAATGGTTGATTAGGATAAAAAAGTTTAAAAAAAGAGGAAAAAATAAAAATTCAAAATAAATATGTATTATGCAAAAAACAACACAATTCTATATAAATAAATAAATAAATAAATAAATAAATAAGTATACCCTTTGTGTACAATAAAAAATGTTGATTAAATAAGAATGAATTACAAAATACGTTTTTCACACACAGACAACTTTAAAAAATCCCGGACAAAACAGATGTCCGAGAAAACCCTTTGTTTGATAGGATTTCCAACAATACGAAACAAACCGAAGTGTGTGTGAAAGTTAAAGACTAATTTATTTACCTAAATATTACGAGAATTAACATTAATTATAAAATTATATAGAAAAACATAATAATAGAACATAGAATTTATAAAAAAGATTGCATTACAATGAGTAAATGTATAGAAGAATTTTATCTATTTTGCAATAATTCTCAAATTAAAATTTCCTCCCCTTTATGTATTTTTAGTGAATTGTAATGCGATTCGAATGTATAAAACAGAAAGTATTTAGGACTGGTATAGAATGCTAGATTTCCTAAGATTGTATTTTCTGTATCGGTGTGTTACTTCAAATGAAATGCTATTTATTTCAAATAACTTTCACGCGCGTATGCCATTTTTTATTGCGCGTAAAAAAATGCAATTGGATCACATTCACTTCACCCGAGCACATTCTTCGTTTTGAATACAAAATTACTTACAAAACAAGTTTAGCGTGGCCATCGCTCCTGCTGCTGACAAGGTAAGAGAACATCACAATTCCATTTTTAACTTGGATTCGAGCAGTTTATCTCCTCTAACGATTCTCGATATCCACAAAAATATTTACTGTTACTGTAACGTCCATTTAAATAACGTAATTAAAATTCATTGGTCACGGGATTTACGAGTCCAAAAGATAATTATGAAACCGGATTTCAGTGAAAATTTCTGGTGTTAATTGTTCCCGGTCATCTTTTTATTTATTTTTTATATTTTGAAAACAATTTTATCTATAAATAAACAATTGTTACAAGGCTACAACAAACATTGATCACAAAATACGCTGCAGTAACTGTAACACTTCTCATTTGCTCATAGGAAAGGCTGAAGGTATGGACGTGACGCTGGGTTACCTCCTGTTGATTTTAAATGGTCTTGTTCTCGCAACTCCATATGCAGAAACAATCCGTAAGTCCTTATAGATTTATATAATAAATAATATTTAATCATATTTCAGCCTCGCTTTCCTATTACAAACAAGAGATCGACCCATATATAGAATATAAATACATAACATACACAATTTCTCCATTCGAAAAAACTTGGTGGAAGAGAGGAACGCACAGGAATCGAAAACCGGAACAGTTAACAGTTATAAAACCATGACGGAAGTAGCAAATCTCATAATTTATTTGAAAATAGTTTAACGATTTTTTTTAACATACAATCTTTACAATAATAAAATATATTTATTAAATTAATTATAGAACATAATAAAAACAATTTTAAAACACAACATTCAACATTAAAATAAATAATTTATTTGTCCTAACTTCGTCTGCTTGAATTATGCAAATATATTCTTGCTACAAGTAATATAGTGTGCGTGTATGTGGCCAGCCAGAAAGCAGAACAAAACAAAAAATAAACAGAACACATTGCAACATAAAACTCGTACAAAAGAAAATCGTGATTAGTGATTATAAATATGTATATATGTGTATGTGTGAGTGAGTGATTGATTGAATATTTTGTTTGGTTTGTTTGTTGTTTTGTTTGGAATCATCATAAAACATGAAGCACATCCATTGCATATACATATAACTAACAGTCCAAACTCTGTCCATCGTACAAATCCGTCCATCATATTATGTCGTGATGTCAGTTATTCTACGGCAAAAAAAATATTTAAACGTCTAATGTAACTCGTAGTTAGTCTAAGTCAGCCACAAATAAAATATAATCAAATAAAACGGTGAAGCAAAAATAAATAAATAAATAAATACTAAAATGTAAATACTGGTAATCAAATAAATTCAATTAGAAATCTGTAACACGTTGCGATTTTCATTGACATGAGATCAGGTTTTCAAAAATGAAAACAACAAGCGACGAGAAACGAGAAACGGAAACTTGGAATGCAATTGTATCGTGCATTACGAAATAAGTTATTGAAAAATAAGAAAACAAACGTGTAACGCAATCCAATGAATTCTTAGCAAAGCTTTAATAAAATAAACTCTAATCTCATATACATGAAAACTTTCATTTGAAACAGCAAGCTAATGTGTAAGAGATTCAATTTTTGAATTCACTGTAAAGTCAGTTTGTTAATACCTTGACAATAAATGTCTGATTATTACACCATTCATAGTCAACATGTTAACAAATAACAATGTAAATATAACAACTTTAAGTTTCTATAATAATGTGTGTATATATATAATAGGGTTCCTTGCAAAAAGCATGATAATGTCAGTTCTCATATTGCAAGGAACGAATATCTATATATTTTATCACAGATAGTAGGAAACCCAAATTTCAGTCAATAGTTTTGCGATTGTCTTTTAAAAAGTACGTCTCCTGAAATAGGAACATTCAAAATGAACTTACTATGAGTATTAATTTATTGGTCATCTAATCGAAGCCTTTTTCGCGAATTGTTCCCTCTTTCGTCCGCCTCGATTACCTTTATTCTTCCACCAGAAACTTCAGCTCCGTGCAATACCTATAAAAACAACAATCTATTGAATTTTGTATTTGCATAGTACACATAAAGCAAACAATGGAAATATGCCCTAATTAAATAATACATAACTAGCATTCACAATCATGCACGGTACCTTTTAAAAATATATAACCTAACATTTTTTAATTAAATAATAAATAGTAAATGCATTGTCAATGTATATCTTTTTTATGTTAATATTAATAATATATATATTTTTTAAATAAAACACGCTTATTAAAAAAGCATACGCGATGCATTAAATGTTCCAAATATTAATGATAAAATAATGTCACCTAATATAGCTTGAACTTCTGTAGTAGCATAAAGAGAAATTGTATCAAAAATAAAAACTATAATCAAGCACGTTATAACAGTATTACCGTAATCGCTTCCATTGCAGACTCCTTTGTAGCATATTTAGCGTATCCACAATTCTTATGTGATAACAAATAAACTTCGATTAAATTTCCGAATCGACAAAAGAGATCCTTGAGTATAGCTTGTGAAGGCGGTGGCGGGGTGCAAACAATGAAACACCGAGCGGCGGTATCCGCGTCGATGCTTGCTAAAGCTTGAGGCTCCGGCAATTGAACACTGCAAATCTCTGAAATGTCACTGTGCGGGCTCAAAGCGATCCGAGTACCTGTACGAAATTTGTCTTAAATTAATGAAAATATATACCATACTTATTTATATAAATAAATGTCTTAGTGTATTTATGGTTACCTGGTGTTAGAACAACATTCTGTATCACTGCAGTGGCGTGATTCAATGTCTCATAAAGTTCTATTATGTTCGAACTAGGAATTATATTGCTTTTAGATGGTATTGATATTTGCGACGTTCTATTAGTGTCTTGTCTAGGCACGGTCCCATCAGGTTTCACTAGTAGTCTTGATCCTATGGGATATTCAAACCCATTTAATTTGTCTATTGCATGGGTAGCCCATTGGAACGACGAATATACGACCGTACCAACATGACGTCGTTTAATGGTGTCATACCTCCACTGACAATATTCCATTCCTAAAACCATCAATGTTAACCTTATTTATTGACATTATATTATTAGATATTACCAGGGATAATATTAAATAATCTCCACACTTGTTCTTCAGTTAATTGTGGACTACCTAATACCATAATTTTGAACTTATCTCCATTACCAATAGAACTTTCTTGAAAAGGCTTTGTCGTAATTGTACTCAAAGTTTGTTGGTAATCATTGCTTGCATTATTACTATTGTTGTTGTTCGTAGTGGTGGTGTTATTGTTATTTCTATTTGAATTATTCTTTCTAGGTTCGGAGAATACAGCTCTATACTTCCTATCACATTCCTCAAACGCCTTGGCCGCATGAGAAAACTTGTAATATTTAATGTACCCTAGTCCTTTGCTTTCACGCGTTTCCTTATCACGAACTATATTCACATAATCAATATCACCGAACTGACCAAAGTAACTTTCCAGTTCTGCTTCTGTCATCGTTTTGGGTACTAGAACAAACAGTCGCTGAATCTTTTCATCCTCGTTTTCCTCACGTTGCGAACCTTTATTTCGGCTGAAATAATAATTCAATAACATACAATCATAAATCACTTGATAAACTCACTTGCTAGCGATCATTACTTTGATGTGCCTATCCGAACCCACTATTATTTTACCATTCATTGCTTCCATAGCTAGAGCTGCTTCTGATGTTTTTGCATATTTTATATAGGTAACACCTGTAAATAAAAGGTAAATATTTAATAAATTAAAAGAACAATTATAAACAAAATGTCGAATTCATTCAATTTAGCATTTTTTTAAAGTTATTCATATGCGTTCATTAATTATTTTATATTGCAATAGCATGAGAAAACCTTATAAATATCATTGCGAGAATTGAATCATTCCATATAAATAGCACATTCCGCAAAAAAGAAAGTACGTTTAATGGTACATTAATTGCCTGCAGTAATTATTTGAAGCGTGGCTTATGTAAGGGATTTAAATAAGTAATGTTCAGCTTGCTTAAATCTGTTTAACAGTTATAAATATTATTTTATGCATGATGCTGGTAATTATAACTTTCTAATGAGGAATATTTACGTTGAACTGTAATAATAAAGAATATTTCATGCTCGTGTTCAAGTTAAAAACTAATTTTGAAACCATCTATTTTTTATCCTTTGATTATTTAGCTGCCATAAGAACAGAAAATCTATACATGCAACTTGTTGTTAGTTTTTCAAGCTTATCATTAGAAATATAATTATAGTTCTCGAGCTGAACAAAGATATAAACAAATGACGGCGATGTTTAAGAATAGAAACTTCCTAAAAAAGCTATATTATTAATTTCAATGTGTTTAGATTTTAAATTGTAACTAAATATTGCTAAAATTAGAAAAATCATACATATTGATAAACAAATTGACATAAGCTAGGAAGGTACAGGAAAGAAACAAATTTAAGGGAAATAATGATTATAAATGTTCATTTATACATAACAGAAATATATGAATCCTAAAATGGTCACGTAGTATCGAAAAAAATATTTATAGACCAGTCTTTTCGGGATTCAGATATTTTGAAACAAGCGATGACGTAAGATGATATAAGAAATACCGTTAAAATAGATTTGATGAAACTACAGACAATAGAATATGCCGAAGAAATTATTATTCAGTGAACTGGGAAATGTTCCTTAAAAATGGCAGGCGGAAAATGTGTATTACGGGACAACTCATATTGATGAAAATATTTGTGTTGGAACATTAATAATTACAAATTATATTTTTAAACTACTTTAAAAATTAAAAACATTAAAATATCTATAAAAATAAATACAACTTTATGTAAGCAAATGAATTGTAAATATTATTTTAAATAAGAAATATATACATTTGTTTTTCTTTGCAAAGAAAAAACCTATTGGCAAAGAGAAATTGACGTTTTCATTAGCAACAGAAAAGTAAAAGTTTTATTTGTATATTTTCTCACTACAAAATATTCTAATTGTAATGAGACTGCATTGTTTAACTTAAATTAAATATAATAGATTCAATTTGTGTTCAGACAACTACCACATAACGTTGTACTATTGAACACGGTCACTTTCTCACTAGTATTATCGAATCACAATGTTTCTACAATAACTAGAAATTAAAATCCTATATGAAACAGTACATATATGTAAATATTTGCATGTATAAGCTCTAACCGGTATGATTCTTTATTAATATATAGATATAATTAATAATTTTTCAATAAATATATTTACTCTGTTGCAAATTATTATATAAAATCATAGTTTTTATAGGTGCACATATTTCAAACAATAGTCAACTTTTACTATATTTTTTCACAAAGATAACGCCAAACCAATTTTATTATGAATTAATTCAACTAGTTAAACAATAATTAACGACATGAAGAACAAAACAATTTAATTATTGAATAACATAACAACTTTAGAGCAGATATACCTATGGTCAGGGTATAAAGACTGATGGTGAATAGGCCATTGCATCACCTTTTATTATTATTTATCAATTTCATTTTTTCAACTAATCCAAAATTCTGCGCAAGTCTTTTCGTCCAATAATGTTTTATATAAAATATTAATAGAATATAATTTGTATTTAGTACATTCAATTTAATTATATTATTGAACTGTATTACAATTTTTGCAGAAGTAAATTTTCCCTCCTAATTCGTGTTCTTCATACGTGTGTGCAAATATCTATTTACATTAATTTCTGTACCAAGAGAAAAATCTTCGTAAATTTTAACGTAGACGATTGACATTTAAAGTAATTTCAAGGTAAAGGAAATAAGAAGGCAATGTATGTGATTAAAGAAACAGTTGCAAATCCACGAAAAAATAAAAATATAAAAACAAAGGAAAAGTAACGGTTTAGACAATGCTAAGAGTTAACGCCATTATGCAAAAAAATGTAAATAAACATTAAGAGATTATCCAAACATAGTACAAAGAAAATAATGTACCTTTATTTTCACCAGATCTACGATCTTTGACTACCCATATGTCTTCGATCTCGCCGAACTTAGCAAAGGCATCCCGAAAATCAGATTCGTTTAACCTCTTATTGGCGATGATAAACAAACGTGAATTCGGGGGCTCATCCGAACTGGATGTCCTGATCTCGTAATTGTTGCTAGTCCTGGAATCGTACCGGTCCATACTCTTCTTACAAAATCACTTCACTCGTCCGCACTGTTGTGTTTGTAATATGCGGTCAACACACGAAATAGGAATTCCAATGAGAACAGCACAAAAACACTCTCGTGGGGGAGTAATCAGCACCTCTGAATAGAAGAACACTTATCTATGGCAACAACGCGCAAAGTTACCTGCCGTTCGTATGGAACTCGCTTTCCCACTTGTTCCCACTTTGCAAGAAAAGATTAGAAAAAAAAACTTGTTACGTTGCGTAGTTACCAATGCCTTGAAGTTAGCTCAAAAACACGAAAGAAATGAGAAACTTCACGCGATAACTATTGGGTAGCACAAAAAAAAGATCAATAAAATAAAAAATAAATATATTCTGTCAAAATATTACAAATATATAAATATTGTTAATAGCTCATTAGAAGATCAACCTCTCTACTCAAGTCTTTTCTTCTGCAATTACTTAAAGCATTTATCAGTTCATGTCTTTGGCGTTTTTTGTCACAATTGTTTTCATGGTTTGTCAATATCCATTGTATAGCTTCATTGTGCTTTAAAGCACCAAGCTCATCAATTTTACTTTCAGATACTTTCAGTTCCCGAGCAAAGTCTTTCCAATTTTTGCCTAGTCTATTGCACATAATCTCATAGGCTTTATGAATATTGCTGGAAGGTTCACTCGATACTAAAACAATATCAGTTAATTTTGTATTATTATATACAAGTAACAATACATACATTGATAAGTATTTATTTCTCTCCTGTAGTTATTGGAAGCTATTGTTAATGGAGCACTTCTTTGTTTTTTGGGTTGGAGTATATTTTCAATCTCAATTTTATCCTCATCCGTAAGAGCATCTCTTCGTTTCAACAAATTGATTAAATCAGTTCCATTATTAACACTTGATAACTTTCTTTTGGAGTTGATGACATTTTCATATTTAATTTTTAGCAATGCTAACATTTCTTTCTCGTTCGCCATTTCTTTTTCATATGTTATATTTTATGCAATAACCTCACCCTTGAATATATTGATACTGATGTGATTGGATGCTTTTTTGTTTAGCACAGAAATTGCATTTTACATTGTTGCCTTTATTCTCGAAAACATCAGTATATCTGGATGCCTATATAAATTTAATTAGCTAACAATATTTTTTTTTTACAAAAACTACCCTTACCTATTACTTCTATTCCATTCTGTGACAACTTTTATATTAAGTAAGTATATAATAACTATTCGATAAAATTCAGAGGTTCATAATGGATATTTGATTATTTCAATTGACAATGAAATCATTATAAGACCAGTCAGTAAAACCTATGATCAATAGCCCTTTGCAGCAGTTGAACTTTTTTGTTTTATAGTTATTATTATTGTTAAATGAAAATGATTACTCTTTTTTACTATTACAACGATTATTATTATTCATTATAAATATATAGAGATGAAATAGATATGAATGTTATATTTTCTTTTCTTGTATTATTATTTTGTTTTAAACTTGATTTTTTTTAATGAATATTTTTATATCATACGGATATTGTATTCCCAGGGGTATACATAGATGATATATAAAAATATAATTACTTGTAATTATGCATTAAATATTTTTAATAAATAAATTCATCTTTAAATAATTTTCCTCTATGTTAATCCATGCATTAGCGACACTTGGTTAAATTTGTTTGAACTTTCCGTATCTATAAAAAATCCAAAGATGGTGCCACAATCGAAATTGTTTATTATTATTTACACGTTAGGAATAGTAACTATTATTTAAATTTCATATTATTAAATGAGCTGAATGACGTATCTATAAGATATTATGATAACTGGTGTATTGCATAATATATTATTTAATATTATATTATAATTTCAAGTAGTTTATTGGATGTATTACTATTGATAATTTCAAAATAATATTAGGAAAGTTATTTGAAAGCAAATCTTATTGTTATAATATATTATTATAAATTATAATCCAACTTAAAAAGTATACTAAATAAATAAATATATAAAATATCAAAAATGCATTATAAAAATCATCATCAGTTCGGTTTCATAGATAAGTTTTATTTATTTTGCAAATAAAGCGTAAAAAAGGAAATAATGATATTGAATTCTAATTAAAATTTAGTGATGTCGTTTGTTAATATACAAAATGCATAACTATATCTATAAAGTATAAGTATTGGATGCATATTAAATGTTGATTTTTTTTTAAATATATGATACTGGTTTTGATTTGTTCTATATATAGTTTGCATAAATTGTTATTCGCAGGTATACAATTCTGGCCACCTGGTGATAGTGCAATGTTTTTATGAATTGAAGGTGTAGAACGAAGCTATAAGTCAGTAAAAAGGAAGAAGCGCACGCGCCGGGGGGAATGGCGGTTAGGGCGTGCGGTTTGGAGCCGGTTTCTGCTCGTGAGCGATATAACTCGGTGATGGATAGTGCGTCTGTTCGCATTTAAGTAAGCGCACCAACCGGCGAAAGTGAGGAGCCCCCCAAGCAAACGAAAGACAAGGAACCTCTTTGGATCCTCGCAAAGGAGAGCTAAGTTATTGAGTAGTTTATGTCTAGTGCGTGAGTGTGTGTGGGTGCGCGAATAGAAGAAGTCTTCTTCTGTAATCAATATGCAGTACGCTCAAGTGACGCTGCCGAACTATTCCTATGTGTTCAATTTCGAATCAGAATTTAGCCACCAGCCTACCCGCACGTGGATGTCTGAGAACTGGACGCTGGGTTTCTATTATGTAGGGCTATACATGGTGCTGATATTCGGGGGGCAATATCTGATGCAGAACCGACCCCGGTTCGAATTGCGAGGGGTCCTCTGTCTCTGGAATACTGCGTTGGCAACATTCAGTATAATGGGCGCAGTGCGTACCCTGCCCGAGTTCATAACTACCCTGACGCATCACGGCATATACAATTCCGTGTGCATTCCTTCGTTCATCGAGATGGATAAGGTATCCGGTTTCTGGACTTGGATGTTCGTCCTCAGCAAATTGCCAGAGCTCGGCGATACCATTTTCATAATATTAAGAAAGCAGCCGCTGATTTTCCTGCACTGGTACCATCACATAACAGTACTGCTATATTCGTGGTTCAGCTACACGGAATATACTGCGAGTGCGAGATGGTTTATTGTTATGAACTACTGCGTGCATTCACTTATGTACTCTTATTATGCACTGAGGGCGATGGGTTATAGTCCTCCGCGCCAAATCGCCATGGTGATCACATCCCTGCAACTCCTCCAGATGGTCGTCGGTTGTGCAGTCAACTTCTGGGCCCGCCAATTGCTGCAAAGCAACATCAAATGTCACATCTCTGAAAGGAACATTAAACTGTCCCTGGCGATGTACTTCAGTTACTTCGTGCTCTTCGCACGGTTCTTCTACAAAGCGTATCTGTCTGGTGATAGACGCAAACCGAAGAGTCGTCCTGCCAACGCGGAATACCCTGGAATTAAATCTAAAGTACACTAGCAATAACAGGAACTTTCGTTCCAGAGTTACCAAGATTCCAAAATTGTTATTAAAATAAAATATATTTTTTGGGTAGTGGTTGTGATGTGCTAAAATTAAGTATAAACAGTTGCTAAATAATTGCTTAAAAGGAAAAAATAATGATTCTTTTTTAGTATTAATTTTGGGTGTAATGTTTATTATTATTAATTTCGCGTATAGGATTCTTCTAGGGAATAAAATCGCTCAAAAGAATCTTACGAAAATGGGAAGAATAATTTTATTTATCAATTACTTTTTCCTTTTTGTATCAAATATACATTTTTTACCGTTCAATGTACCAGAAGAATCATTGAATTTATTTATATTATCTAACCGGGCATAATAATTGTAATTACCTTACTATTTTTTATTGTTATTGTTGGGTTTTTGTACATTGCAAAAGGCTAGTCATTTTTTAGATAAATAAGAAAAATGTACTAAAAAAAAGTATGGTAAAGAAAAAAGCAAGGAGCGCAAAGGTTTTATACTTTAACGAAATTTTTTGTAAACTGAAACCAGTATGTTTTCTTTTATTGTAATATAATGCATTTTTTTCTCCTTTATATTTATTTTTCATTTAGAAATGACAACTTTTATTTATATTCTTCCTTTCATTCCAGATAATGGAGAAAATGGCAAATAAATTATTTAATTCAAATTGTACGATATGAACAATGAAACAGAATTTTTATATATCTGATTTTTTGTGTGCATAAAGTTTTTTTTAATATGATTAAAACATATTTTGCTTTATTTCTATTTTTTAAGCATCCTTTTTCAATCATCCCTTATTCACGATTTTGGCCAATTGAAACATAAAATATTTTTATAGTAACATACTGATCCATTCATTCTTTTTTAATCCTAGACAAATTATGTCTGTTTTATATAATCTACTCCTATCACCTACAATAAGTGTTTCCGATGTTTATAATAATTAATAAAATTTCTTTTTCAGGCTGAAAAATTATATAAAGAGTTAATATGAGGTTTACATTATAATAAATGATAATTGTTATTGACCTAAATAGACGATTTAGGCAAATTTAGAATTTATGTTTTATTTATGAATTTCTTGTAGCTTGCAATATGAATACGATATTACGAATTTTTGTTCTTAGTCATATTAAAAAGAAGTATTTCTTCAGAAAAAAGTAATGACGTTTCGCACTTTGCATGCAACTTTTTTTTAGGTAATATGTAGGTTACATGACGAAATGAAAACAACAAGTCGCATTTTTGTTTTTGTTTGATCAGAAAACAAACAGTTCATTGTTACTTAATCGGAATTTCAATAAACTGCCAGTCGTATAAAATGTTAATTGTAATTGTTAATTAGCTAAAGTCATTAGTTTGCTTGATTAGTTGGAAACACTAATAAAACTGGTTTTAATCGTAAAATTTTACGTATTCAATTAACAGACAGGTCTAGCTCACACTAGACAAAACAACGAAAATAATTTCCGGCAAATGATGTAATCTCAACATTCTCGCTTTATACTTCGGATATTCCAGAATTAAATTAGATTTTTTTAAATATTTATATTAAGGAATTATATTTTTCAACATTATTAAATGTAGTTGTGCTAAAATATGTTCATTGATATTTTTTCTTCTTGAAAAATTAACTTAATTTGAACAAAATAAATTTGAACATATCATTTGAATAATTTAAAATTAATTTGTTAATAAATCAACGTAAATTAATTTAATTTATAATAAATTGATAAAAACTGTATTGGAAACAAAAAAATGTTTATTTAATTTAATCCAAAGATAATTTTCATTACATAAAAAAAAATGCTAAAATAGAAATGACGTAAACGCGTATGTTCGTTAGGTTTATCCTACGAATCATACACGGCTTACTGTTTTTGGTTGAAGCCGACATGTCGTTGCGAGAAATGATGAGAAACGAAAGTCAAGTTCAAGGTTCTTCGGAATTTAGGTTAGCTTCCAGGAAATCTATATCCCAGTGCAGTCTCCCGCGTGAAGTTTGCACACGAAAGCTCAGTATTTCCATCATTGGGTTAACTTTAAAGTGCGATTGCATACACCATTCTCATTGCAACGATGCATAATGCATGACCCAATTATCCCTAGGGTTTTAATGGGTTAAAGCTGAATAAATTAGTTTGATGAGTGGAATAACAAATATCAAATTACATGTTATATAATATCACTGTGCTATCTAGTCATTAGTTGAACCGGAGTGGAAACGTTTCTTTATATGACAAGTGCTAATAAGTAAATGACGCAATATACAGGGTGAATTTTGTTACTGTATTAAATATCATTAAAGAAGAATATACAAAATGATATTATTGTAAAACTAGAAATTCAAGTGTATTTTCAAATATTAAACTACAATAAATTATAGTTACGTTATAAATTTTGATATTTATTAATAATAATAATTTATTGGCCAGATATCAATACAAAAAAAGTATATTCTATAAATAAATGATAATAATAATAAAAAAAAACTAAATAATAATATAACTCTCAAAATAAATAGATTCTAACATAAATAAAAAAAAATATTAATAGGCAGGATATTTCTTATATTATTAGAAACATTGAATGTCTTATAATACTGTGAAACTATTTAATTATTTATTTTAATATTTGCAATATGCAGTTTCCCAAGAAAGACCAGTGCATAATAACAGTACAGACATGACACTGAGCGTAAAATATTTATGTCATAAATAAGTAAACTTCATTGGTATTTAATTATTTATAAATACAATAGCAACAACGTGTGAAAACAAACAGCAAATATACGAGAAAATTTAATGGTAAAGTCAGGTAGCAACAAATAAATGTTTTTAAAAACCTATTTTTATAGATATTTTAATGTTATTGTTCCTTCAATATAAATAAATTTAAACTATTAAAAAGAAAATACTAGAATATATTAATTAAAAACAAGTAAGTTCAATATATAATGATGATTATACATACATAGTTTTGTATATAAATTATATAATGTGTATAAATCTAAAACTGAAATTATTTCACCCAAAACAGTGCTTAATATTTATCAAGAATTACGCTTTTTTATATAAACAAATATTAAAAGTATAAAGAAACCCCGGATCTATACAAGAAATATAAACAAATAGATTCACTCTCTTCAACCTATGTGAATGGGAAGACAGTCCCTGGTGTTAATAGTCATGAAAGTTGCATTCTAGTTGTGTTTATGATCATACATATTTCCAAACTTTGTTGGGACGTTCTTTGTGTTTTTTTTTTGTACAAAATTTTATTAACACTTGGAAAACCATATGAAATGCAAAATCATTAAAAAGCGAGTTATAATTTTTTTCCGGCATGAAACGCATTATCCTATTTTACATTGTTTCACTATACGAGTAAAAATCTGGAAATTATGGAACGGATTATGCTTGTTAAGAGAAATATGAGAAATAATGAGAAAAGTTCATTTTACTACAAATTTCTGGACAGTTTATCACTAATAAAGTAGATAAGTAAGTTCTCAAAAAAAAAAACACTAACAAATATTAACATTCTTATTATATTTATATTCTTGTCGATCGGGATGGGATATCTCTGGACACTGTGTAATAATTTGTAGTTTTGTCGGTGTGGAGTCCTAGTGGGTTTTATGATTAATGTCATAGAAGTCGGTGTATAAAGTAGGATTTATTTAACACTTGTATTACTGAGTTATTAATCTAACTTCCAATTGCTACAAGAATAGGTTGCTGTTCAAGAGTTATACTAGAATTAATAAGAGTCTAGCTAATGCTAGAACTAGGACTAAGAAAACGTATCAAATATAAAAGAATATTCAGGGGTGCACGTTATGAACATGTGCGCTTCAGGTACGAGGGTCGTAGATCTCGTAACTATTCACTAGGTCTGGGGAACTATTCTTAGGGTAGTGGTAAAAAAGGTTATGGGTGTACATTTATGCAAGTCTAGTACCTTCGGGTAAAGATGTGAACAAATACAATTAATAATCATAGCTAATTATGAATAGGGACTAAATAATACCCGCCATATGAGCGTGTACAATTACAATCAGAAAATAATCAATGTGGACTAAATGGTAGTCTCGTCGCGGAAAAAATCTGATATATTAAGGGCGCAATAAATTTGTTGAATTGCAATAAATTTCAAATAGTTCAATATACGTTAATCTATGTAGAAGAAATAACGAATCATTACTGTATTAATACCGTACTCATGGGATTGCGCACACTTTGACAAGTTTTATCAAATTGAACAATAAAAATATACGAATTTATTAAAATTCTTCAAAGTAGTAGAACGAAAATAAACTTCACTCGACTGAATCGCGCTACGTGCATTTAGGGTAATCCCCATATACATACAAATATATATATAAACATCACGTGATTATGTACTAATAAAAGTTAATATCTATTTTTAAAATATTTACTCTTTCATATCTCCTTGTTTATTATCATTCATTTGTTTGTTTCAATTTGTGATTTTATTAATTTAAATATTCTTTGGCTAGAAAATGGTACAGAAAAAATAGTTATTTTTTAATAAAATTAAAAGTTTTTTTTATTAAATAAACTTATAACAAAGTGAAATCACATTTTAAAATATGAGTCTAAAGTTGATTGTATTTTTATCTGTTTCATATAATAATTCCATTAATTACTTTAACAATGATTGCTTAACAAAAAAAAAACTTTCTAAATCTAGATCAGGATGATTTCACTAAATCACCTTTTTAAATCTTTGGTTTGATTGGTAACATTTTTTCACCAAAAACTTTTATTTTTGTACTGAAAATATTCTTTGTCTTCGTTATTAACAAGTTTTCCTAAATCTTCTACATTTCTAACATTGTCTTCATTAACATGTTTGAAACCTATTGATCTAGGCATCTGGATAACTTCATTTTTAATTTCTTAAATGATATTTTATTCTTCTAGCACAACTTCTGTTGCGTTTTTAATGGTGTAGTTTATAAAAAAGATGTTCATCTTCATCCTCCACTACAATTACATTACCTAAATTTTCCCCGCTGGCGCCTATGACGTACATCCCACATGGCAAATTAGCCCCTACCCTTAGAATATTATTCTGTATTTAGGTATTTAGTACCTGTTCTTACATATAAGACGACACTTGTTATTTTAAGTTAGTCCTAGTTAGCCCGAGACTCACGTCTTAGTCCTAGGAAGAGACTAGTCTTAGTTCTAGTTTTATTAAGAATCTTCATCACCTAAGTGTTAAATAAATACTATTATTACACTGACTTTAATTTAGGCTCTTCCATAAAACCCACTAGGACTCCATAACGACAATACTACAAATTATTCCACAGTGTCCAGAGACATTTCATCCCAGGACAAGACAATTTATCTTTATATAAATCTAACTAAATTTCCAGTAACTAAAAACTTATTAATGATAAATGGATGACTATTGCTGATGATTCATTTTGAAAATTGAATATGGGTAATTGAATATGATACTTACGCGATTATTTTAACCTAAATAAATATTTATAGTTGAAGTTCCTTATGCATTAAAAACATATAATTATTTTATAGTTTTACTACTTTTTTGTTGTTTTAGATTCATTAAGGGAAATGATCGTTAAGCGAAGTGCTCGTAAACCAACGTTCCACTGTAATTTTAATTTATAAGAAGTGTTTACAAAAAAGAAACAAGAAAATAAAACATTATTTTTATTTTTAATTATTTTATAAATATATTTTATGTCTTTGAAATTGAAAATGTGTGCCAATTGGAACTTGGAATATATTTAACATAATATAATTAAATAAACATATTTAAATTTTCATTGATACTTTATTATATATGTCATAAATATTTAATATATTCGTATTGAATTAAACATTTCATGGCTCGTACAAAATTCCGCGGCTAAAAAATAAATATTGCGTAACGTTTATTTTACTGAACGAGAGTCCAAATATATTTACCGAGAGTCAAGGGCGTACAAATACAATAAAAAATAGTCACTTGCATAATATTTAGTTATTATCTCCGATGGTATGTTTACACAAACGCTACGCAAAACAAAATAAAATGTATTTGTATGTTTGCCCCCTAGCTTTATATAATTGAACTTTTACATTTAAAAAACGTTATTAAATAAAATTTAAATGCTATAAGTGTTATGTGAGTTTTAAGTTCCGAATAACCGTAAATATGCAAGTATTATTAGATGCATTTAATTGTCTACCTGGAAACTAAAACGGTTAATCGAGTGTCATTTCTGTATATTCGATAAGTCATACGTGTTGTATGACTTCGGTCTTTAACCCATATGTAAGCCGCAGTAATCCTTAAGCAAGTGGCTTTAAAAGTACTTGCATTTGCAGTTTAAAGAATTGTTTTCTTTGAAAATTCATAATTTTCTATTTTCAATAGCAGTTTTCATATAAACAGAATTTTATTTCCACTTCTATTGTTAATGGAAATTGATGTTAATGCAGAAGCCATACATTACCTATAAGGTCATCTACCTCTGAAATAAGTATTATATGTAGCTGTGTTATATAAATATTCATATTTTTATTTGAGAAAGAGACATTATCATATTAAGTTTATAAAAATTCTTTACAGTGAAACATTAACAAAAATACATACTTGGGAATTGTTCTAATTCTTAACTAATAGTACTATATAATAATAATAATGTTTTTTACAATTGTTATTAAAAAAAACAAACCATGCGCTAGTGACAAGAAGTATTTCCGTGACATTAAATGGATAATCTTTCCCGGTGTATAGAATTATGATGATTTTATTTTAATTTGTTGGTTGTCTGTCACCTTGTAGGTTAACTTAAGTAGTATATTGATGCTCTGCGATTCCACTATTTCCTTTGACTGTGAATCTGCTGATATCCTTAACACTGACATTGTCCATCGACTTGACTGAAGGTCCATATGCTGAACCTCATTCATTTGACTGTTGATCTGTGATGAACGATGGCCCTATTGCTCACAAAGGGCGATAGTGGGTAGGGCAACTTAACCATTCGGCTATTACTCGCCCTTTATTTATTCATAACGTAGCACTTATTAATGTTGTCTATTTTGTATGTTATAAATTGCTGAGGCCATTACATACTATTTACATGTATATATTAACACAATGTCGATAATTAATTGATTCTCCATGTGACCTTTCAATCATAGCTGAATCAATGATTTTAATTTATATGTTAATATTATGCGTGTCGTCTGTCAGGCGTACAAATTCTTTCAGAAAATAAATTTTCACACTATTTTGTTATAAACTGTAGTACGATGAGTGCGACGATTTAATGTTGAATTTCATATTAAATATTATATGGGTTAAAAAATAAAACAAGTAATAGTTGAACATAACATAGCTTTAATTTTTATCGGAATAAAGTAAACTATGTTGGATAAACAGACATATTGCGAATCGGCCTTCTTAAACATAAATAGAACAATTGAATAGGTTATCAAGAAGTATTTAAAACAATTACAAATTTAGTCACGGTTTTCACTGAAACAAAACTGAATGAGGAATTTGCCATTTGATTAGCATATTTTAGTAATTATTTGATATGCAACGTAACGTCAATGTAGACTAGACAATTGAGATAGGTTATGTTACCTTCATAGTGCAGTTTCTTAAAGTAAAGATTTCTTCCTAATTGAGTTACTGTTACTAGTACAGTAGAATCTTGCTTAACAAGCATAATCCGTTCCAAAATGTTCGGATTTTTTCTCATATAGTGAAACAATTTTATTCGGAGACATGCAAGTGTTATTAAATTTTGCACACAAAAATAATTATAATAATGGTAGGACACAATACATTTATGTTTTGTAAGTGCACAATCTGATACTTTTCTTGTCTTCGTCACTCGTTATGCGAAACGTCGTTAAGCGAGGTGCTCGCAAAGCAAGATTCCATTGTACACATAATGTGTATACAAGTTTTAAAAATGATGTAGCAGGCGCACAATCAGGCACTTTTCTTCATCTTGTCATTAGTTATGCGAAACATCGCTCGTTAAGCGAATCATTTTTTTACAATTTATTTTGCTCATTAAGCAAAATGCTCGTAAAGCGAGGTTTTACAGTATATGATTTTAACTTCTTCTGTAGTCGCTCTTCTAAGAAAAAATATATAATATAGATTTTATTTACAACTTTCGCTCTATGCAAAAAAAATCCAGTGCTACATGTCCAAAAACGTTGAATATCATACTTTATTTGGTTTATAATTGTTGCAAGTAAACAGTTTTGTAAATCGATAACAATCCATATAATTCATATTAAAATATGCTTAGCTGATTTTAAATATTGTTTGTCATGTGAATTATTGTGAAAACTAGTTTTGAGAAAAAAACATCTTGTTTGTAATTGAAGTCACACTTATAAATAAAATTCGATTTCATTTAATAATACAGAAACCGGACTAATTGAGGACTATACATTATGTAATATTTTCTTTAGAATATATTTTTATTTTTCTCAATTAAAATATAGTTTGTTTTGAAATTTTCAAACTGGACTATAGTGAATCCGGACAATAAACAATAAACTACAAGAATGACTCTAAAAACGGAGAATCACATTCACACTAAAGAAAAACACTTGTGCAACAGTCAAATATTTAACCTTGCATCTCGTCAGAAGGTTTCTGGCCAAAATGAAGCAATAGGAAACAAAGTTTACTGATTCTTAGAGAACAGGTCGAAATTATTAGTGGAGAATAAATTACTAATATACTAGTTAATACTAATTACAAATTGGGGGTATGGTTTTCAATTGTGGTATGTAACCAGAAAATCGAATGGAAAAATACATAAAGACCTCTATATCGATCTGGTTGAGAATATAATAACAATGTTTAGTAGCAGATACGAAAATAGACTAGAATCTACATATTAATGTTCTGGTGACATCAAAATAATAAATAGCGTTAAGTAAATAATTATTATTATTCATAATGTTAAACATCCATCAGGAAAGTTTCCATTTAATATCATTGATCAAATTTACTTCTTAAGTACACTAAATGCAAATGAGCATATACCAACATAAAAACATTACATAGTGTAATATGTTATTGATCACTGTCTTTTCGTTCTAAAGTAAATAATATTTATGATCAGAATATTATTGCACTTGAATCGAATAACTTCAATTACTATTTTTTTTAATACCAAATTTCGTTCATAGAATGAAACGTTTCGTTATCAGCAGACAAACTTTAATCTAGTGCAAACAAATAACGGTCAGATTGTGTGTGTGTTTGTTTTTCATGGCAAATGATTTCATAGAAATTAATTGTATCTAAAGTGCAATTATTGCAATTACCCTACAGAGAGAAAAAAAACAACTAAAATACAATAAAACAAAGTGCAATAAAATAGTGCAATTGGTTATTTACAAAATCTGTGTATGTTCTTTTAAATACAGTTTCTCTCGATTGACACGGTTAAATGTGATGTTCCAATGCCATGCGGTAACAAACCTGTGACCTTCCACGCTCGCGCAGAATTATATCACATGCCTTTAGCGCTAGTGTATATACTGAATGTTACATGAGATAATGAAGTTGATATATAGATAAATAATACACGCGACCATAACAATCGTTTTACATATGTGATTGAAGAATTTGTTATTTATGAGATTTTAATATATCGATAATTATTAAGAGATTATTTAGCGTATAGTTCGCGTTCCGCTTGTTTGAATTCAGACTAATCAAGAACTTTAAAACCACACAAAAAGAGTTATGTTAATCGATAAGTTATGTGTACAAGAAATGAAGATTGAAACCTTCAAACTGGACTATAGTGAATTCGGATTGATCGAAGCCGGACTATGCGAGGTATTTCTGTATATTGTTTATTCCCAGTCGACACTCGAAACAGTATATGAAATATCAAATGCAATCTACTTGGCGTTCAATCAATAAAAAAATAAATTATTGTTTTATGTAATTTGATCGTAGCATAGAAGGCTTTCTTCTTGCTGGTTTATTTATTTTTTAGTTGTTGTAACTATTCGGGTAGTCAAACGGTACTTTGTTTATTCTTATGGTTTCGGTTGTTAACTGAGAGTTTATTATGGAAGATTCATTTGCAATTCTACTACAACTTTCCACGGATGAAGTACGAATTTCGATTGAATTTGCTACTTTCTTTGATTGTCTAATATTTTTTATAGTATTCTATATGTTTTGTTTTTGAGAAATATTTATAAGGCAAATTTTGGAACTTTGAACTCAATAGATTTTTTTAACCTTGTAGATCCCCTGTGCGTTGTATCTTTGAAATATTTTCGGGGTAAATCAATTCTTGGCACAGTTATGATTTATTCAAAGTGGGTCGTGCAGATTCCATTCTAATTGTAGCTTTGTCAAATAAATTATAGAATGAAAGGAATAAAACGACAATTTATTTTACTTGGCAAATACTTGTAATAGTAATAGTAAATAGTAATTAAGTTTAACCTGTGCTTCTTATATATTACGCAGTTATTGCCACCACATTCAGTTTTAATGTACTTTTGCTTTTAAGTAAATGTCGATAGTTAAGTACATATATTACGAAGTAATTGACAAATATAAAAAATACTATTATTCATTAAAACAAGAACAAACATATTTTTATATTTAATTATATGACAAAAATATCGTGTGATTTAAATGTATTTACCCATTTCGTCAGCCTTTCGTCATTTAAAAACATATGTATCCTTCCTATTTCATTAAAAGCAAGCACTATATTTATTTTATAATTTATTTTAAAAAATAAACTTAATCCAAGAATTAAACTGCTTCGAAATTGTTAGTTTATTTTTTAAAACTAGATGTACGAATGCATCATCCAATCTGACATTAACCTGGCACCAAGCGATTATAACTTTTTCAAACATTTGCAAAATATTCTTGATGGTAAAAACTGGCCTCAAGAGAGGCTTGTGAAAATGAGCTGTTCAAGTTTTTTACCAATAGGGACAAGAAGTTTTTCAATCGTGGAATTATGAAGTTGCCTTCAAATTGGAAAAAAGTTATAGAAAAAACGGCACATATTTGACCTAAATCCGAAAATTCTAACTTTGTTAATTTCATTGTCGACATAAAGAGAAAAACGCTCAAAACTTTTTACTTCACCCAATATTAATTTTCTGAAATATTATCAGACTCGATTTCTAATGTAGTTTTATGAAAAAATAATGCCTGGTTGTGAACAAAATATGGATAGATTTAAGATTTCACTATATATTCTATGTAATCAGTCATATATTAAATAATTTCTAGTATAATATTTAGTAATAATTTAATGGTATATCATTCTTTAATGTTTTACTAATGTTGGTGTAAATAATATAATTTGAAACTTGTTATAGTTGATTGATTGTTTACAATACAATATAGACAATAACAAGAATAGTACATTTGCACAATCACTATTTTTATTGAGTTTCCTGATAACTCAAATGTAAGTAGTATTTATGTATAGAGTACAGAGTTAATTATAAATGAATAACATATTACTCTTTCAAAATGGTTCGATAAAAGTATTAAATTTATTTTATTATATCGTAAAAAATAAATAAGATATTCCTAAGTACATAAGTATTAATATAATTATTACATTAAAGATAATATTACTATTTTTCAACAAAATCACACTAAAAAAAATATAGAATAAATAACTATTCTAATTTTAATGTCGAAATATGTTTTACTTAATTATACAAACATAAAAGAAACTATTCCAGTTTTAAAATGTATACTAATTAAAGTGGTCATAACAATTAAAAATAATGAAAGTTTCATTACATAAACTATACTTACGACTTTAAATGAATCTTATTAATTTATAAAGTGGCGATCTTATCTAAATTAAATTACGAAATCCATTAAGTAAATTAACAACAAAAAACACGTTTGCATGTGTAAAAAATCATCTCTATTTTTGTACAAAATTAGTTTAATATCTTCTATGTTCATTATTATAATAACCTTATATTTATGCTATAAGTTTTGATTGAAAATGAATATTTTATCAAACAAGTATTTGAAAATGGTACATAGATCATTGATCTTCGTTATATGTATCGTTGGGTACTAGTGTAAAGGAAGCACAAAAAAAAATAAATGTAATGTAATTTTCATAACAGAAGAAGATTAGAGGCGTAGTAACACAATAGTTGGAAGTCACTGATATAGCACGCATGAATTATTCTAATAAATTTCAAATAGTAATATCCATAAGCAAGTTTTGTTTATAAATAACTATGTAATTAAAACGTATTTGTAAACATACTTATATTACTTAATTGACCTATTGATTGGAATAAATAATATTAAATGACGTAAATTCTATGGTTAGTAGCAGAGTCCAAAATTGAGTCAATATAAAATGTAAATAAATAATTTTAAGTTCTACTGTTTTTGTCTATAAATATTATTATGCAAATATATGAATTTTGGAATTAATAAGAGATAAAAAAAAAAAATCAATGTAGTTGTTGAAGACATTGGTTGATGGCTATGTGTAATGAAAATCTTTATCATTTTATATTTATATAATAATTAAACGATATTTCATTGTAGAAAGCATTAATATTGAATTAAATTAATAAATATCCTTAAATCTGAGGATATCGTTTCCTGTATTATCTCAATTATTTCGTCTCGTTTGAAGATCGCATGTTTTTTTTTAATTTCCACTTGATTACAGGAAACAGCGGATCGAATGTTTACTGAGTATGTCACATTATTTTTGTTTTCTGTGAAATCGTGTAAGATGTGTGATAGGAAGTGGCCACTTTACTATCAAAGGCATATCTAACCTTGACTAATTTGCATATTGGGCAACATAAGTTCACGTACACTGCATTCATATGTAGTGTTTGTTTGATATGTGTGTCTCTATTGGATACAGTTTGACTTTCTCTTACTTTCGACTACCGGGCTTTCTATATAAACTATTTACAAATTTGTTTATAATATAATTTTTTACAGACAACACTTTTGGCATTGCTATACCCGATGAATACAAATTATATATGAACGCGCTGCTAAATATATAGAATATAAACTAGTTCTGTCTGGCTATATTTGAGCTGTTCAAAACAAATATTGTTTTATTATATTTATATATATACAGAAGAACCTCGCTTAACGAGCATAATGCGTTTCAAAATTTCCGGATAAATTTTTCTCATATAAACTAATGTAAAAGAATATAATGTGTTCCATGCTAGAAGAAAAAAGTATAACTTTTCCTAAGGTGCAACTAGAATGACTACTAACACCAGGAACTGTTCAGAATTCACCTATGTTGAAGAGAGTTTACGCTTGACTAAATTTGTTTATATTACTTATATCGATCGATATATTTCAGCAGTGTCACACAAAATGTCTTGTAATGTCTTGTAATAGGTTCGCCATCACTCTCTATTTCCTGTTTTTGTATGTGTAATTATATTTTTTTAGTGCTAATTTATTTGACCTTAATATCAGTACAGGTCATATTACCTAAAAAAAATATACAAAGGGACAGATTAAAGTTTATAGGTAATTATATATTGCATAGGAAGTTTCGACACGTGGAATAATTTCCAACACTACTGGCATATTAAAATGTATTATTCATTTAGGTTAAATGTCGAACCCGGAATAAAATGCAAAAAAATGCATCATCATCGTTGTTTTTTTTTTCTATTAGATCACGGATAGGGTTTCCCACACTTTTCTTGACTAGTAAATTCTGAAATTTTCACGAAACACCTTGTTTATTTTATAGTGTAGGTAAGTGTATTGACTTTATATAATAAAAAAACAAATAAATTAGATATACAGATTAAGTAAAGTCTGTTGGTTTTGGATCAGTTGGATCCAAACATGAGACCCCGTCTCAAGAAATTAAAGGTGCCAAATTTTTAACTTGTGTCTCTCCTCAAGAAAACAATACTATTATCTATTACTTGTGCTATTGGCGCCCCTACAATTGTTGTGCCTGTGGCCATCGCCACCCGCTGATCAAACAGAAGACTTTATATAAAGTTTAATTTAATTTGATATATGGAAAATTAAAAAAAAAAACATAAACGCAAATGCAAATGCAAAATACGTCGTTTTCATTGAAGAAAATAAAATATACGGCGTATATATCTTTTGTATATTTATTAATTCAATGATATTAAAATTAAATAAACTGAATAATTAAAAATATACAAGTTCTGTACGAGACGTGATAGAGTACGGACGTATTTGAATAGCAGTATTTTATTAGCAAATAGTTAGTACTTTTTCTATATTTTTTTAGTATCCTCGCGTAACTGCTCCGTCTGGGCACGGTATCATATGAGAAATTGCTAAATGAAAGACTTCTACAAAAACCGACACTTCCCAGATGTGTAAAGCACCTCGGGTGCCTTGTGTCACCGACAAATATCCCAATAATACTAAATGTAATAAGTGCCAGGGAACTCATCCGACACACAGATGCTCTTGGCGACTACCGCCGAAATGTGCGACATGTAATTCAGAGGATCACACAGTCAATTCCTGAAGCTGATTTCCAAAGGCCAAAGTTAAACCAATCAACAAAAAATTAGCGGAACTCCGCAAATCCGATTCCTGTGGTAGCACGATCATCGGTGTAGTGACTATCCACGACCACATAGTCAACACATTCACGAATAAACTTAATAATCTAAAGTATTCGGACTGTGCTGCACTGATTCATAGGCCAAAGAAGAGATTCTTGGTTAACTTCCACGCACGTATGTTTTCGGGGAACTTTTTACATATTCTAATGTTTGACCTGGACAATGCCCAGGCACCTCTAAATTGCCGTGAATGGATAGCATTCATCTTAGATCACACCAAATCAATAATTATTATTTCCTGTTTGTCGAAACCAAATCCCATGTGCTGCCTTTTTTCAGAGATTGGCACTTTAATTCTTCCGTCCTCAACAAATAGGCAATCCCCCCTTCATAAATGATCCAGCATACGAAGTCCTGCATTCTCTCGCACAACTCCAAGATCTGTATTTTTCTTGTTTACATATATCCCAATTCCATCATTGATGACTCTATATTCTTTAAAGCCTCCCTCTTCGACCACGTCCTTATTATTGGCGATTTCAATTTAATCAAGTTCAAATCTCGTCACCTCTCTCATTTCCTAGCCAATTTCAACCTTGTTCGTATTCCTACCCCTCCAACATTTATCAAGCCTCATAATTCCAGCACTAAGAACCTTGTTGTTCCTGATCTTTGTTCTGATCACCCGGCAATCCAATTTCACCTCGTCCTCCTGTATACTCCTATTATTATTCCTCCTTCATATGTTGCAATTCTTAATAAGGGTGATGTCTATCATTAACTCGAATCTACTCTCCTCGGTGTGGGTGTATATCCATTCGGTGTTGATAATTAATGCTCAGTTTACTTATCTCTTCCATCACTAGTTTGGTGTCGGTGAAGGAATAAATATCATCGTGTGTGATATACCGCGGTAGCCCGATGACCAATCTCAGCGTCTTTGATTAGAACCTCTGGATCACATGAATAGTAGTGTTATATGCAGATGCATAATTGAATGCCGTATGTCCAAATGGGTTTCATAATAACTTTATAAATTAGTATCTTGTTTTCCATTGAGATGTCTGAATTTCAGCCAAGTAGCCAGTACAATTTTCTAACCTGAAGTGCCAGTTGTTTCCTTTATGTGGTTCCTCCAGGTGAGGCTGCGGTCCAGGTGCAGTGTCGTCGGTGAATGTAGTCACCGTAACATTCTTCGGTGTTGGCAAATCTGCAGTGAATAGCAAGTATAATAAGGACCCAGAAACACTGAGAGGTCCTATCAAAGTTAACTCCTCATTCAGCTTTACCTGGAAGTTCCTTCCCGTTAATTAAATTGATTGAACATACTTAATAGTTATTTTAACTTTTTGAATTAACAAATAATTTTCCGTACAACTAAATTGTCATTCAATGCGCGATATGCGTTCATTATTTTCTGAACACGTAATTTTTGTATGCAAACAATATTTAATGTTTTAGTGTACAAATAAGTACCCAGATGTTTATAAACCAATTAATAATAGTTTCCAATGACATGTGTTAAATCAAAATGAATATTGTTAGTAAAATGATATTTTTCTAGAAAGTTCATAGTTCTAATATTAATTGCTCATATTTTAAAATCGTTTATTTGTCTTAATTTGTACCAAAGAAATAATGACGAAAAACTTCGTTCCGTTCCTTAAATATTGAATAGAACGTAAGATTGCATAGTTTCAAATAGATACAAGGATTATTTGGAGCACAGTACTTTACTGCCAATATGATTTTGATAACATTAAATTATATAATAAATGTATTAGATATTATCGACATTGGTTTTTATTTTAATATTACCTTAAATTTCGTTGGTCGGCTTTTTTGTTATTGTTGAAATAAAAATTTCTACGCATTGTGACACACTAGTTTAAAGGTATTAATAAAAATCGTTTCGTTTCGCATGTGATAAATTATTATTAAATGAAGTTAAAAGTAATTGTTATTGCAATAAATTTATTACCTGTTTCGATTGAACTAAAAATTTAAGTATAATAAATGTATTATTAATTATAGTTCATAGTTCTAATATTAATTGATCATATTTTAAAATCGTTTATCATATGATTTAGTAATTACATTTCATCTCTCGTTTTTTTTTTCTTTGTGCATATTTTCTATGGGAACCTTATTTCACACCGTAGGTTGGTGATTTTTCTAAGCTAGTTTGATTATGGTTTTTCAGTAATTTCGACATAAAGAAAATATTTGTTATTACTAACGCAATATGCCGTATATATGTATTATTATTTATTTATACACTTTTATTTGTCTTAATTTGTACCAAAGAAATAATGACGAAAAACTTCGTTCCGTTCCTTAAATATTGAATAGAACGTAAGATTGCAAAGTTTCAAATAGATACAAGGATTATTTAGAGCACAGTACTTTACTGCCAATATGATTTTGATAACATTAAATTATATAATAAATATATTAGATATTATCGACATTGGTTTTTATTTTAATATTACCTTAAATTACCTTGGTCGGCTTTTTTGTTATTGTTGAAATAAAAATTTCTCCGCATTGTGACACACTAATTTAAAGGTATTAATAAAAATCGTTTCGTTTTGCATGTGATAAATTATTATTAAATGAAGTTAAAAGTAATTGTTATTGCAATAAATTTATTACCTGTTTCGATTGAACTAAAAATTTAAGTATAATTAATGTATTATTAATTATAGTTCATAGTTCATAGTTCATAGTTCTAATATTAATTGCTCATATTTTAAAATCGTTTATCATATGATTTAGTAATTACATTTCATCTCTCGTTTTTTTTCTTTGTGCATATTTTCTATGGGAACCTTATTTCACACCGTAGGTTGGTGATTTTTCTACGCTAGTTTGATTATGATTTTTCAGTAATTTCGACATAAAGAAAATATTTGTTATTACTAACGCAATATGCCGTATATATGTATTATTATTTATTTATACAATTTTATTTGTCTTAATTTGTACCAAAGAAATAATGACGAAAAACTTCGTTCCGTTCCTTAAATATTGAATAGAACGTAAGATTGCAAAGTTTCAAATAGATACAAGGATTATTTAGAGCACAGTACTTTACTGCCAATATGATTTTGATAACATTAAATTATATAATAAATGTATTAGATATTATCGACATTGATTTTTATTTTAATATTACTTTAAATTTCGTTGGTCGGCTTTTTTGTTATTGTTGAAATAAAAATTTCTCCGCATTGTGACACACTAGTTTAAATGTATTAATAAAAATCGTTTCGTATATGCATGTGATAAATTATTATTAAATGAAGTTAAAAGTAATTGATATTGCAATAAATTTGTTACCTGTTTCGATTAATTATATTGCAATTTGATCGTTTACAATGTAGTTGCAGGTATTGATCTCTATATAAAAAATAGTACATATATAATGTATGATTATTAATATTTAAATAATCTAATAGTTTCACTCTATACTGCGCGAATTATAATTTATGTCAGAATACATAAATGTATACGAACATTTGAATAATACAATTATTTACTACATTTAATTTATTTAAAATAATTTTCAATGGTGCATTGTAATCAATTATAATGGTTTTCTATCCTTAAAAATAGTAGCATTAAATTATTTAATAGTCATCCAAAATATTTGTGATGTATTTGTAAACATCATAGTCATGATTAAGTTATGTAAAGCAATTATTATTTATTGGATTCGTGACGATTTTTGTTAATTAACAAACTATTAACTTGTTTTGCAGTTTAATCTGAATAGAGATATTTAAAAGCTTGCGTTTCAATAAAATTAAACATTTACGTATAAGATACCAATACTTAAGTGTATCTTAGACAGTTAAATTTATAATTCTTATTAAAATAATAGCAATTATTAAGTGAATAATATCTGTTTTCTTACGAAAAATATAGTTAAGCCAGAATTATTATAAAATTTGAAAGACCTTAAGTCCATTCGATATAATATAAAATGCTTAAAATTGAAAAATACAATACTAAATGGCGGAAAGACATCGGTTGATAGGCCTTTGGTCATAATTATTACCAACAAATATGTTAAAATAAAAACAATACTCAATTTATTTTAAAACACCTATTTCGATGATGTAATTTGTCTTATATTTTTATGTCATTGCTTGTTTCATTTAATTTAGAATAAAATTATTACCTCTTCGGTAATATTAATTAGTACGAAATAATTAAAATTACCTTCATCACTGAATTCCGTACTTTCGGACATTGTCAATAATGAAATAAACTTACGCCATTTCCAAAATATTGTTTTAAATTTATGTGTTCAAAATTATCATATACAGGGTGTTCCAATTGAACTGCAATCAACTTAAAACTGTAACTTTCGAACCGCTGGCAATGCTGTGTCCATATTTCGCCAGATCATAGCTGAGAAGCGGAAGCATTTTCGTCACAGTTTTTTGGAAAAAAATATATCCGTGATGGAATTCTAACGTTTGAGCAGAAAATTAAAAGTGGGCATTGTTAGAGCCCTCAAACACCTCAATTTAGATGAATCTTTCGTGTCTCGACCCATAACACTTTATAACGAATCCAGTAGTGTAGCAAAATGCTATTTTGGTGGTCGGAAAAAAACTGCATCTGCGGCAGAAGTGGTTTGGAGTTGTACAAAAAGGACAAATTCTTACCGATGTTCCCAATTGAGAAATTCCTAAACAAACAAAATGATTGAATTTGCTTAGCAGAGAGTTCAAACTCAAAATTTAGACATTTGAATGGCCACAAGAATTCAAGCATACCGTTTATGGCTGTGACTGTCGATGGTTGATAGTGTTTGGTGTTTTTGGACGGTGGCGTCAAGCCACCAAAAAGTTGGGGAAGGTGCTCTGAAGCCGTGGACAACCAAACATTTTAGTCAGAAAGAGTGGACGTTTCAAGAAGATTCTGTACCATCACACAAAGCACTCTCCTGTCAATATTGGCTGAGAGACAACGTTCCACACTTCATTTAGACCGCATAGTGGCCTCCACGGTGACCAGATGCAATTCTGATCGACTTCTCGATATGGGGCATTTTGCAGGCCAATGTCAGCACTAAAAATACCAGAGTGTTGATGTGCTCAAAAAAGCACTTCTTCGTGAGGAAGATTCCGCAGGTTCAGATTCGTGCAGCGTGTCATTCGCTTGTCGACCAATTCAAACCAAATTTGAAAAATGTAATTGTTTTCCAACATTTTTTGCTTTTGGTTCAGTAAAATTCAAATAAAAAAATACAGCGTTCTGAAAAGTTGCAGTACAATTGGATCATCCTGTAGTAAACAACAAAAAATTAAAAAATGGACACAGACCACTTTCAAAACCGTCTTTACAAAAATGTTTGGTTCGGATCAAATGCTTTGTGTCAGTGAAGATGGAAGAAAACAAAGTGCATTTTAGACTTTGATACTTGTCTATTACTGGATAGCAAAAAATACCACTAAAGTAAAGTAAATAAATATTCCGTTTATGGATGCTTCAGCTAATAGAACTGAGCGAGAATAATTCTCGACTTTTAGAGCTGGTAATTTTAGCTAGAGCTGCTAGTAAAAATGATGAAACCAAGACATTGATCTAGAATAACGAAAGAGATAATAAAAATATCAAAAACAAATATCTGCTAGCGTTACAAAAACCATTTTACATAATTTAACTGACAAAAATCACGACAATATTATCCCTTATGTTTCTTTCACAATTTCACAAAAATTGTTGGAGTCACACACAGTGGTATTAGTCTAAGCTTAGTATTCACCAGACAATGCACTTTCCACAAGGATGTTTAATTATTAGTCGACATAAAAAAAACACCTGAAAAAGTTTTTTCATTAAAACTTTATAAATTCTGGGAGGATATAATATTTAAGTTGCGTGAAAGATGAAGGAAGGTGTATAGATCAAAATGGTATATACAAGTTTATACATCTATATATAAAAGTTTTGATTTTTAATTTTTGTGAAAAATTGGCACCTACAATTCAATTATATGATAAGAATTTGATTGAGATAAATAATAGGCAGATCTACATATTTGGGCACGTGTCTCAGTCAAATGAAAAACATTTTTTTATAGCAATAATGATTGCATTTTATTTTTAGATTTGTCATTTACATTTTTTTGTTATCATTTATCAGCTATATCCATTTAATTTTAATTCATTGCGTGATAATTGTTGTAATGCATTGTTTACTACACGTAATTGTTTGTAACCTTTTACATAGCAATTATGTAATTTTTATTCTTTTTCCCTGTAAATTTCATTTTGAAGCATTTTTAAGCAATATATCTTTCAAAGCAATTTTATGGTTGAGGCATAGTCGATATATTGTGTAAAATATTTTTGCTCCATCATAAACTTATCCAGTCAGATACGTTTTAGGTCTGCCTATTCATAATAAAATAACATTTTCTTATTTAATCTGGTTAGTTTTGGATATTAAATTGTACCACTGGTATTGTATAATTTTAGGTAATGAGGATATATTTTGACTTCATTTACTATTATTTTATATATTTTTTAATTGCTCAATCCTCAATTTCAAAACAAACTAAATTTTAATTCAGCAATATAAAAATAGAAATAAAATACAAATAAAAAATCTTTGCAATCTAGTCTCCTCTTGTTTGGTTTATTCTTTTATGTATTTAGTTTCTCGGTTAGTCCGGTTTCAAACAGTTCGGGATATTGGCGGAATCGATTATAATTATACAATTGCTTCTGTTTTTCTATCTAAGATTATAATGATACATTTTATTCTTATCATTAATTTGTTTAGAGTTTTATTCAGTTGGCAACTATTTTATTTAAAAATAAAGGAATTTCATTCAATTCCCAACTATTGAGACAACTCCACAACGGCAACACTGGACAATATTCCAGTGGGTCCAGAATTCTATCCCTGTGACACAAGAACATAACATTTTTTATATATGTACTAGGTTATGGTATTTTCTACACTTATTCAAATTATATTATTAGTGTCAATAAATTTAAACTTTGAATAAAGTACCGGATATCACTTGCCTAACCTTACTGACCTATATTATATTCAATTGCGCAGTTATAGTTGGATTGCGGTTTAATTTTGTCAATTTTATTTGAGACCAATTTTATTCTGATGAATTTCGACATCAGAATAAAATTGTTTATTTTTTCCCTTTTCTATATATATATAATAAACATATTCTTGAACGTGTTTTCAAATGTTTTATTAATTTAACGAATAAGCTTGCATTTTCTATGCTACTTGAATTACTTATTCATTCGACGTTTATTTACTTACATGTTTGAAGCGTAAATGCACATTTCTTATTTTATTTATGGATATATTAATCTTCTGCGTAGAAAATAATATAACACCTCACTCAATAAGTTCGTAGGATAACATATACATGGAGCCTCTATCGAAACATCCATATGATTTTTAGGAAGTAACAACCTTCAGACGAATCCCAGTCAAAATTTCATGACAATCTGACGTTTAATTCACAAGTACAGTGGGTTTAGTGAAGCTACTTTTGTAATTTTCTAAACAATGGAAAAATCTGAATTTCGTCTGTTGATAAAACATTACTTTCTTATGGAAAAAAAATACCGTTAAAGCAACGCAATGGCTTGATAAGTGTTATGAGGACTCTTCTCGGTTGAGACAAATGGCAGAGACGTGGTTTTGCTGATTTTAAACGCGGTCGTACAGACACAAATGATGGTGAACGCGCTCCGGTCGCCCAAATTCGGAAATTGTTGCAGAAAGCATAAAAGAAGTTCACAAAATGGTTGTGGCCGATCGTAAATTGATGTTTCGTGATATAGTTGACATCCTGAAGATATTACATGAGAAAGGTCTGTTCGAAATGGTTACCGCGTTGAAGCTCAAAGTGAATAAAAAAAACAATGAGTTGATGATTCCGAGCGCTGTTTGGAGCTGTTCAAGCGAAATAATGATTATTTCATGCGGTATGTAGCAATGGATGAAACTTGAATCCACCACTACACTCCAGTATCAAATCGGTTGTCATTAAGTGGACATTAAAGGGTGAAAGCCGTATTTTGAGGCCAAAGATAAATCGTTCAACAAGAAAGATCCTGAAATGTTAGAAAAGCGTTGGTATGAATGTGTTACTCTTGAAAACTATGTTCATGAATAAAGTCGAATATTGCTCAAAAGTTGTTGTTTTATTGGTCAACCTACGAATTTATTGAGTGAGGTGTTATTTGGCATGTTGTTGCTTTAAAATGTATAGTTACACCTCGCATAATCTGGGTATTAGGTTCTGTGTAGACATGACCTTGTCCATCGATTTGGTTGAAGGTCCTTGATTTGAACCTGTGACCACTGGCACGACCATTCGACTTAACCATTCGGCTATTAGTCGCCCGTATTTTTTTTTTTATAAATAATGAAAATGTAAATAGCTTTAATGTATCCATTATATAATAGATTATACATAATTTACTTCAGAGTACCTCGCCTTCAATTTAGTTAATTATACAATTATAATCAGGTATAATATAAAAAATAATGATGTAATATTTTTATTTTGATTTTTCTTTATTGTATACAAATTTGGCGTCTTTTGGCTATTTACAGTGTATCCATCCATGCATGGCCGAGACCGTACAAGATAGTTTTCTTTTTTAAATAAAATTTTATATCGGGGTTTTATTGTACCTCAAGTGAATTAGAAAGTGTTCATAGTGTGAGGAAAAGTTGATAAAGATTAATTTAAAAAAAAAACTCTTTTCGACTTTCCAATTTCAGGAAGGCCAAATGGTATTCGCAAATCATTTATTGCGAGATTACGCCTTGGCCGTGTAAAATCTCTGCGCTAGATAACGTAAAAAGGGCGACTAATAGCCGAATGGTTAAGTCGCTCTATCACGATCGAACCAGAAACGGTTCGAATCCTGGTCAAGCCAAGCCCTTTGTGAGCACTCTCGGTGCTTGCAGCAATAGGGAAATTGTTCGTCACAGACGGACAGTGAAATGAATGAGGTTCAGCATATGGACCTTCAGCCAAGTCAATGACAGTGGACAATGACAGTGTTAAGGAGAGCAGTTGATTCACAGTGAAAGGACCTAGTGGAATCGCAGAGCATCAATATATTACTGAAATTAACCTACAAGAGGACAGCCAATCTACAAATTAAAAATTAAAAAAAAATATCATAATGGTAACTATCCACCAGAAAAGATACAAAGATACAAAGATACAA
>NW_017097696.1:0-1527 GCF_001412225.1 Nicrophorus vespilloides
CTTGCTAGATTCCCCAAACATTCAGTTTTCAAATGAATTTTTTGGATTCATTCTATGTATTATAGTTTTCGAGAAAATCAATGAAATGTAAAAAACTGCTTTTTCGAGAATTTTTTAAATTTTGAACACGAATTACAGCCAAACGGCTAAAACCACAGTAATATATCGATACTTGCTAGATTACCCAAACATTCAGCTTTCATATGAATTTTTTGGATTCATTCTATGTATTATAGTTTTCGAGAAAATCAATGAAATGTAAAACACTGCTTTTTCGAGCATTTTTCAACTTTGAACGCGTATTACAGCAATATGGATAAGAGCACAGGAATGTATCTATACTTTAGCAGATATTTGGAAAATTGCTGACTGCTACTAATATTCGCGCCTCCCCTTAGACTAGTGTACGCCTCTCCAGGGAGGCGCGCCTCACAGTTTGGAAAACGCTGAACTAGATAGTTTTAATTTAGCATTGGTGTAAAACACAGTTCCGATAAAACATAGGTTTTACTCTAAACCAGCAATTTTCAACATTTTTTCATTAGCGTATCCCTTGTCATGTAATTTACTTATTTAAGAAATTCATGTTAATTTTACGTCGTTACAACACACCAGTTGAAGATATTTCAAGTTGGTATAATTTTCCTAAAAATAAACAAATATATCTTGAAATTATAATTTATGTAAAATATTTTGATGTGGGTAACAACAAATGTAAATTTGAATACTCTCGCACTCGAAAAGAAAATCGATAATTTTATTTTAATCCCATAGATATATCAGCGTATGTTAAATCTAGTGAATCAAAACGAGATCCGTAGCATATTCTGTATGAAACAGGTGCAACCTCGTGAAGGTTATATGCGAAACGGTCTTGAATCAATACAGAGGCTATGTTTTGCGCTTGAATTGATACCTGGTTATCATCTTCGAGAGGTGATAAACCTTTTGCACCTGGGGATGCGGCCACGTGGAAGTCGTTGCTCTCACTCATAGCAAATAAGAGCAAACGCGCGACCGCACACCCGGGAGGAATTAAAAAGGAAATAAGGAAATTTAGGAAAAAAGGAAATGCTATGATCTAGGTACCTGAAACAGAACACAAAGAAATGACACACACCCGACACAAAACATGAACGACATATACGTTTACATAATCTATAAGATCGTATTAAAAAATACGATACACATTTATAATTACAATAAAAATAAAATTGCATTGCACATTGAACATCATTATAATATTTAACAGAAGAAGAATAAATAAGACGTCCATTTTTCTCTATTTTTTTATTTTTTTAATTATATTGTTTTATATATATTTTTTTTTATTGTTATTAAACCATATTTTATTTTTGTAAATATTTTTTTATGTATCTATTTGTTTATATATAATATGGTTTTCTTATTCTTTTAATATTATTTTTTCTATATTATGAATGTGTAATATGCAATGCATTACAATATAATCAAGCGCTTATAGCTGTCCAGCATTGTGACTACTCTATAGGCTTTGAGTAATCGCCG